>NC_089317.1:21951659-22251659 GCF_036669915.1 Pocillopora verrucosa
TGGCGAGCGCTTCTTTTCGTGGAGCCTTAGCTTAATAACGAAATTCCTTTAGATAATATTTACTACAGCAAACGATAGTCTGAACCTTGCTCATCGCCCTTTTGATGTTAGTAACCTAGAAAAGCGAGAACATAAAAATTTTCTAGAAAAAAAATACGCTGGCACGCGCGCCAACTTTCAGCAAAAACCCTATGAGCCTTCTTAATAATAAACACATAACAAACCTTGAGAAAACGCGATGTTTAAGATCTGAGCAGAGAATTGAACTAAAACGGAAAAGTCAAAAATGAAAACCTTTTTTAATCAATTTTTATTCAAACATTCTTTACTTATTGCTTATTTGTTTTTCATTTATTTTTAACCTGTTGTTATCTAATAATCACATGCACAATTTTTAAGCGGTTGTGGAGAAAATGCAGTAAATTGAGGCTCTCGTTTCGGACGTATTTTTTGTACAGACCTGGTGTTGGGTATACTAAAAGTCTACAACTGAATGTATTCTTGTATTAAAGGACTGGTTCGCAAATCTTAATAATTAATAGTAATTGATAATAGTATTTTATCATGATTAATAATCATTGTTAGTATTAATAATAATTAGTAATAATTAAGCAATAGACCACACTTTCTATCGGCCTACTGGTTGTAAATCACGAGCCGAAGAGTGACTTACAAGGTGAAGGACAAAAGAAAACGGGTCATCGCGACTAGGTATAGTTGAGTGCGACCACTCCACAGAGGTGACTGCTTAATAGAGGTAAAAATTGCAGTGTTTAAGGGGAAAGAAATTCGGGACTTTCACAACTGACCGCACAATACGGGGTGACCGCTAAATACTAAATACTATATCTCGGTTATCTCATAAAGTTGAAGAAATTTAAATAATGTAAAAATTATTGCAAAAAAGTGGTTAAAGAAATACGCAGAAAGCAAAACGAAAAAAGCCTCCTAGGAATTTAACAGTTTTGGAAAATTTGCTTTGAAATATGAGTTAGATTGGGGTACTTGTTCTCTCCTATCTTTTGACTTATTTTTCACACATGCGCAGTATCCAACATGAATACTTAGAATTTAGATTTCTCCAAACAGTTCCTCTTTGGCTTTTTCCTTTATTCCTTTCGGTTTTTTTTTTTGACAAAACCATTTCAATTGAGAGTATATATCCGTGTTTATAAGTAAGAATACATAAAGCTACAACTAATTCTGAGATTAAAGAAAAAAAAAGCATCAGAAAGTAGGAGCTGAAGTTGGCACACTGACGCCATGGGTGACGTTCTCATCAACGTCAGATTGCCGTGGCTTTGTTCTGTTGTAAATTAAAGATGACGTCAAAATGTGGTAAGAACACCAGTGACAAACTCGACTGCGCCTTGTTGTTTCCCCTTTTGTTTATACAAACATTTTGACGTCATTTGCGTAGACCGCAAGCAATCTACAGTCTGCTTAGCAAGTTCTCACTCTGGCGTCTGAGAAAAGAAGGGAGAGGGATGGATAGATGGAAGGAATATTTTTTCAGTACCTCTCCTCCCCTCCTCCTTTTATAGTGAGTTTTCTCAGGTCATACATGGATTGAAATTGAGTTTACTGCACCATAATGTATCCCATAGCTTTGATGTATCTGTAACCATTACCTGGGCGAGCTGCTGCTACGTTTCCACACGTAGTGGAGTTATCAGGATATCCTCCGGTGCCAACCCCAATTCTGGACTCACAACTGTGGCAATTATTTGCTCGTTAGCTATATAACCAATTCTTGCTTTAGAATGATGACTTTTAGTACTACAGCATTGAAGCCCTCTCTGTTACAGTGCTGTTGCAATGAGCCCTGCGCACCAATCAACTTCTTCCACTCGTTACGACCCAGTGAAGTAGCGCGGTATGTCCCATCAGCGATCAGCGAGTGCAGAGAGTTGGCTTGCCTGTCAATGACAATAAACCTGAGCTGTCCACTTATCTTCATACCGAGACAGATCTTGGAGAAAGGTGTGTTCCAATAGGTCGGTAACTTGGTCTCTTGTGAGTCAAACCCAGTCCTCCCGCCGGGGATGTTGTATTGGTTTTTATCACTCCAGTAGTGAGAGTCATAGCGAAACGTTGCCTAAAAAGAATTAAGAGGATTTAATTTATCCTTAAACATATATAACACGATGCATCACCATAGGCAGGACCCTCGTGAAATCAGTAAAACAGTTAGTGTGTAAGCCATCAATCAACACCCTACTTGCATGCGGGTTAATTAGCAATTCGTTGCGTTTTGAGGTAATAGGGTATTGTAGCACTTATGCCAGAGGAATTTTCGCAAGTAGGGGCCGCGAGAAGAATATGGGCGAGTTGCTAAGAGATTCTATGGTAGTTTCGACGCTTCTAAAAATGTCTTGCTCGCACTTCATCATCCGTAAGAAAACCTCTAAGAATATTCCACCTTATAATGCTTACCTGGCTGCCGTTAATCTTCATTACAGGCGTCCATCTTCCATCTCCGCATCCAAAATCCCCCATCTGACAGAGAACTATGATTGGTTTAGAGTCAAGGCCTAATGTGACCAGTTGACTGGCGTTTGACCGTTTGATACGAAAAGATACTCATTTGTGATATTAATAAAGGGGTTAAGTTGCAAAAGAAACTGTGGTGCCGCGTCGGTGGGAAAGTATAACAGGGTAGTTTATTATCGTCATTTTATATATACAACTTTATTTAAATAATAACATATAACATATTATTATTTAAAAGGGTTATAGAAGGGAGGAACTTAATCCTCATTGTAAACTATACCCAGATATAAAAATTTAATACTGTGCAATATACATATACATACTGAAACATTTTACATACAGGCATATATCTATATAAATATAAATAAAGAAGACATATCTAAGATAAAACTTTTGTTTAAAATTATAATTAAATAATGTATAATAAATAGAATAATTTAATTTTGAGTTATAGGCCTAGTTAAAAAATGTTGATTTAAGAGCTTTCTTAAAAGCATTAATTGAGTCAAGTTCAACTACTGACGACGGTAAACTGTTCCATGTGTCGATATGTCTGTGCCAAAAAGAGTACTTAAAGATGTCTGTACGGCAAATGGTTTATATAGTTTAAACTGATGAATTTTTGTTAATTGCCTGTTACTGAAGGATATGTAATTATTAGTGTTTACAGAAGAGTGTCCTTTAATGAACTTAAAAAGCCGAACCAATTGAGTTGATAACGTAAATTGGCCACCGTACAGAGTTTCAAAGCTGACGTTTCGAGCATTCGCCCTTCGTCAGAGCGATTGACAAAGGGATAATGCTCGAGACGTCAGCTTTTAAACTCTGTACGGTGGCCAATTTATGTTATCAAATCAGTTGAAAAAACTAAATTACCACGTGATTATATTAGTATGTGGCGAAAAATCTTCTCTCAATATCGAAGCTATGGGATAATTTTGTCTCTTTTCATGCTCGAAAAGATAATAATTTGGTATCACTTACTTCAGAAAGTTGTAAGCTTCTTGCAGGACCCAATACCTAAATGTAAAGAAAAAAAACAGAAGTCAGGTGTTTAAGATATCAATTTAGTCTCTATCATAAACTCAGTAGGGGACACAAAGTAGAGTAGTTGTTCATTCTTGTATCACGCTATTAGTAAAATCTTTGAGCAATAAAGATAATAAACATTACTTTGGTACCAGTTATAAGTTACTGCGAGGAAGTGGAGGGTCAGAGGATTTTGGTTGTGTCACGATAAAATTAACCTGATACTTCCCCTCCCCCTCAGTTGTAGCTCTGTAATATTCTCACGATCCCCACTCACTGGCAGTTTTAAAATTGGCAGTCAATTTCTACAGTCCCCTCCTTTAAATTCTGTCCGCGCGACGACTGATTCCCCTCCTTTCCCCTGAAAATCATGTGATCCTCTAAAGTCCTCCCCCCTCCCTATCAATGATAATTGGTCCTGATGAGAAGTAAGTAAAAATAAATTAAATATCCAGTTCTCCACCACAGACCTTTGATTTCGCAGGAAGATGCTTAATTAACTTGAGAATCAAGGGATTTAACATCTTTATGCATTGCATTAAATGATTTTTTAATTCTATATTTTCGCTGGCTATTTTAGAACACTTTTGAGCTGCAAGGTTAAGTAAAAAATCATTTATAACAGTCACTTGGGAATTATAGTATTTAATGCTGTTGGATATATATCAGTCACAAAACCATTCCAAACTATTCACCTTTTTCACAATATTCCCCTATGAAGCCTTTTGCACAGCGGCATCCGAATGAGCCATCTTCGTAGTTTGTGACACAGATGACTTTGTGTTGACAAGGTGACGAAGAGCAAGGTGACTGTAGAGAAACAAAGTAGGAAAATGGTTATGTACTTTGAAACGCTGGGGTACATGAATCCGCCAATCCGCGGTTTTCCGTCAATCCGGTTCGGATTCGTTTAAGTATAAACTTCTCATGGTATAGAAATACCTCATATGATAGCATAGAGTATATTTACTTTATTTTTTATCTACAGTATTACGATTTTGGCTGAGTTTTCTGTCTTTGCTGGTATTTGAAATAGTGGCTTTATGAGATCAAAAATATATTTGCTAAGCAGCTGGGATCTATGAGTCTGGAAAGCTTTTCTAACTGTTTCGAACGTTCGCAGAAAATGAAGTCTGTCGATAAAACATTTAAAACACAAATTGACTAAAGGCTGACCAAATACTGACGATTCAAACAACGATTCCATTCTTTAAATAAACAGAATCTGGCATCTTGACTAAAGGCTGACCAAATACTGACGATTTGAGCAACGATTCCATTCTTTAAATAAAGAGAATCTGGTATATTGAATAAACTTTTCAAGCGAGTCACATGTATTTTCTTGGTACACTGATATGCCTTGGAAACAAAGGTGGTAAGTTAAGCAAGTAAGATAGTGCGCGGCACGAGAAAGTGTTTGCATGCTTTACAACATGCCATAGAAATACGGTGTCACCACAATGAATACGACAACAGACCGACACCATTTGCAGTGGCTTTAATTAACCTGACTGCCTTCTCTCTACGATCTCGACAAAGCTGTCAAACTTTTAAGCGTTTATTTGTCAAAATTAAGAAATGCTTCCTACCTCAATGGCAAAATGATGCGAACTTTTATTCCCTTTATACTCCGTGGAGTTTCTGAACTTATCAGATGACAGCAATTCGCACCAAAGCTTTCCATGGGCTCCTTTGAAGGCGGCCAGGTTTACAGAAAAACAGAACGAATTGCTGAGACATTCTAACGTGCAGTCAAACACATCAGACACTGCCACTGTTCCAACAAGCGGTACATTCAAGTATTGAAACTCATGTTTAATAAATGTACGTCTCAGGAAGGTTCTTGTGGAGGAGGCGCGGTTTCCCTCGCGATACACGGGGTTTGATTCTGTAAAGGGAAGAAGAACAGTCCAGTAATAAAAGGACATGATGGCACCACTCACAGGAGGGAGTGGTGAGGAAGGGACTGGCTGGTTACAAAAGAGGATAAAGTGGCCTATAGAAGAGTAGCCCCCCCCCCTCCCTTTCCCATACCATTCAAATAATTAATGTTTATTATATCTACGTTACTCTCATGAACCTTAATTTAGCGAATTCCGCTGTTTAGGGAGATGAAAAACCATTTTGCTATGGTCAGTAGTAAATCAGCTTCACTAAATTGCAACGCCTGAGACATACTGTTAAAAAAATAATAAAGAAAAGCTTTTTGAGAATGGTTTCCAGGCGGATCAGTATCAGTTTCTCTTCTTCTCATCCCTCTATTAAGCGGTTGCAATCACCTTTGAATGAGTGTGATCGTCCTCTTTGTATGATATTCCACCTGTATTGAGCGGTCACTTAAAGCAGAACTACCCGAATAAAACGAAGAATTATCTTTCAAGTACAATTTGATTCACATTTTCCTTTCGAAATCAACGTTAGTAGAATTTTTGAGCAAGGTTTTATTCAATAAAATGTCAACTATGGAATAAATGGCGCTTTTTAGCGTTTTTTAAATTACTCCTATTCTTCGGAACCTGTTTTGAACAGTCACCCCGGCATTCCCCATGGGTGACCGCCTAATTAACAATTCAAGAAGCCAGAGTTGCTCTCGGCTACGCCTCGAGCAACTCTTACGCATCTTTCGTGCTCTCCAAACTTCCCGCGTGCTTCGTATCTCGATGAACGCACGCTGACGTATGAACCAATTGTTTTATTACATTTTCAACCGGTAGAAAATCTTTTCTCGAGGGATTTGTTTGCTGACGTCATGAGCGTGCACAATAGGAATATGAAGCACAATCGCGCAATTGAATTTGATTAGACAAATTACTAGCTATGTTATAATACAAGTTTGACTGTAGTTCGTTATGAAAACAAACATGTGAGATATTGTAAAACATTTTGAGAATTTACTGAAAGATATGTGACGTTTGATTAGAGGCCTAAACGTGCTTTTAGATCATACGAAACTAAGTAAACAGTCGTTAATAATAATCCAACCGACAGAAAAACATTGCAATCCTACAAACCCAACTACTTTACTAAACAACGAGTGATATTCTTGATAAGGTGTGACCCCTAAAGGCAGTACAATACTTATTCTCGATAAACTTACTTAAGCTCAGTACAGTTTATATTTTAGCTCACCCCTGAGCCGAACTTAAAGTTTCCTCCGACGTTTCTTGAAATTAGCAATCTTCCACTTCAGCTCTCTCTCACGATATAGTTTTCTAAACGGTCGGTCACTCCCGACAACAACAACCAACACTACTATATAAATGAGTTTTTATATACATTCACAAAGTGTTCTGGAACATTCCAGAAGCTTACAAAAGAACGATTTTAGTAGTGTTGCGTAATAACTGCGTGACTTGATGAAGTGTTTCTACAAAGTACTATGGTGCGCATGTCAACATGACTAAGTAGTGTGGAGACAATTACTCATAACAAAAGAATTTTTAGATTCCCATAAATTTTCTAATCTAATTGTGGAAAATTATGTCAACTCCCTCGTATTTATTTAGCAGCTATCCATTCCAAATACCTGATAGGTTGGAGGAATCTTGCGTCACCGTTACTATGGTACCTATCTTAATTTTAGAATTCATAAATTTGGGAAGCAAAACAGATGTCATTTTGTCAATAACATCTTTGGCCCCTTCACTTCCGCCAATTTTAATTGACAATTATCTTCCAGTGTTGTCGCAAAACTCTGTTGATGCTCAGCCCCGGAGGCCCTCGATCAAGTTGGATAAAATGAATCGACATTTCGCAAGATAAAGAGAGAAGGATAACATGTGAAAAATTTAGTTCGGTGAAAAAAGAAAATCGCTTCGTTGAACACTTAAAATATCGCAGATAGATTTCGCAGCCATTTCAACGAGCCATTTCGATTCTTATTTATTAAATAGTTGTTCGAAACCTCTCGAACATTAAGTTGTATTGTCCAACCTTCTCAGTTATCAACATCTGCCGTGTCATTTACCATAAATATACGCGCATTCTGAGTGACTTAAATATATATTTATTCACTGAGGTAACATTTCAAATTAAATTTTGCAAATCAAGTTACAAACCTTTAAATTCTAAGCATTTCTAGCTCTTCGGAGCTGTAATTCGTTTCTTTTCCTCAGTATTAATTATCTTACTATAACATATTGCTTTTAATTTTCTTTCGGAAAAGGAAGAACATAAATCAATTGTGTGATAGACAGTGGAATCGAATGTTTCTGCGGACCCAATTTTAGCAGTCTTTGATAAATTACTTTGAGTAAAACCATGTCGAGGTCGAAAGCCTGTAGTAAATCTTCGCAATTTTATCCAAGTTTAAAGGAGTGTAGCTGTTTTTTTGTCTATATTTAGAATTTAAATTGAAGTTGAATGAAGGCTTTTTTAATCAATACTTTAGCTAAGTCTTGAGAAACATTTCTCAATGTGAAGTGATGGAGTGTTGTTTGCATTTAACCAAGTTGAAGTGCTGAACGTTAGAGGGCAACAGATTGACTTCAACTATGGGACTTCATAACAGCAGATAAAATATGAAAGAACGTTGAGATTGTGCCATTCAGCAGCGTTCCAAGTTATCAGTTATAAAGCAAATTGTCGAAGTTTCCAAATAGCATCACTAGCCAAGTGAAACATGACAAAAAAAACAGACTGGTAGAATTCAGGGAACATTGGACTTATATCCAGATTCTGAGTTGAATTACGATGAATAACTGAATATTACCAACATCAATGTTCTAACACTGAAAACAATAAGAGATACGCATTAGTAAACGCGTCTAACAAACCTTGTGAAAAGACTGGATCTGGAATTAGAGCAGAGAGTTCAAATAGAAGGGGATAAAGAAGACCAAACAACATGTTGAGAGGAGATCTCGTCGATGATGTGAGATATTTAGCCTCGCCTCTGATGCGACTCGTAAGCAACTGCAACAACTGAAATGTTGACTACAACCAATAGAATTTGAGCGATTCCAGCTGCTCCCAATTTTCTGACGTACAAACTAGCACAATGGATGTTTCAGTGCTATGTTTGTCGGTCGAAGATTTCTCCGTAATTCAGCTCAGAAGCGGCCCAAGTTCCAGCTGTGAGATGACCATCTTGCGAAAAAAGAGTCATGGCGAAATTGTAAGAGTTTTTATAGGAATATCAATAACCGCTCTTAGGAATAAAAAAATACGGTCAAATTCTCAATAAAAATATCTCACCTTACTTCCACAGTGCATCGCTTGTTATCTGACCGCTTACTATGTTAAAAGAACCCATTTTAGCGAGCTATCTACTTCTAGGTTTATCACGTACATAAGAGAAGCCCTGCAGACGTCTCTTATGTAAGGTGGGGTATTTTTATTGAGAATTTGACTGTATTTTTTTATTCTTAGGAGCGGTCGTAATTATTCCTATACAAACTTATAATTTCGCAACGACACTTATTTCGCATAAATGATTATCTCACAGCTTGGGCCGCCTGTGTTCAGCTGTGACATTTTAGCGTTAAAACAAACAAAATCGTTTACCTCCTGTCTTCCTTTCTCTTCGTCGTTTATTTTCTTGGAAAAATGATGATACTGCGAGTTATATATTTTTGGTGGCCATTAGGAGTACGAGGAAAGAGTTACTAATAATAAAGGAATTGTAACTTGATAAGTTTTGTGTGATAAAATATGTGTCTATAGTTTTCCCCGTTGACAAGTTTGCGACTGCAGTGTCAATGAAAAAATAATTGGAGTATATCAATGCCAGTTTTGGAAGAAGGGAAGTTGCTTTTTAAGGAAAAACTTGCCAACGAAAAATCAATTGACAATACAGATGACTTGGCAAGAAGGAAAATTATAAGGTTTCGTGAAATTCTGCGCTATGACAAAAGAAACAGAAATGCCATATGTGGGTTATGAACAAGTATTAAGTGTGTCGAAATGTTGTCGGAAACATCCATCTTGAAAAACGTTCATCGAATCCGCTGGGGTATTTTCAAAATTTGTGATTAAACTCCAGCAACTCCTGTCATTATCCCAAACATGTTCAACATTTATGCCAGGTCATTTTATTTTTTTCTTCTTTTCGTCAGGATGGATTCTTTAGTGCTTTTTAAAGCACTGAGGAATTAAAATTCTTCAATACCATCCTTGGCAAAATCCGCCCAGGTGTTATTAGATAAAACTGGCCGCTATTTTGAGTGTATTTGACATTGATCGAGAACAAATAAAAACTCTTTCTGTCATGAATCTTTATGGCGACTATCGGTATAAACATTAGGACACGGGTTGAACGTGGATGTGACATTGTAAGGTTAATATCAACATCTGATCACAGGATACACACTAGATGTAAAAATTTACGATTAACACAGACCCCTGATCATAAGATTTTACGATCAATAACAACATCTGGTCACGGACCTGTCATGTAAGACACGTTGATTTGAACCCCTGAATGTAAGGAACAACGATCAATATCAACATCTGACCCCTGAGTATGAGAACCCTTGAATCTAAGACCCTTGATGAAGTAAGGGGTAGGCGCTTACTCGGGAAAGGGCACTTATCAGATCGTGGGCGCTTAGTCGAGGAAATACGGTCTCCATTACTTGTAATTTTTTTCCAGAGCAGACATTATCTTATTTAAAGTATCTGATGACCTCTTGTCAGTTTGACACAGTGAAAATTCAATTCCAAGATTACTCCACTATATTGTAACTCTTTTAATTGCAAAAATTGTACTTAATTATGAATTTAAATTAGAAATTAATTCTAGTTGTATTGTCTTACTGTGGTATTTCTAATATGGTGTCTCGGCGCTTTCTTTTTTATTTATTCTTATTCAAATATTTTTTTTGCCTGTTACTTATTTGTTATTCGTTTTTTTTTTTTTTACCAATTGTTATCAAACTATCATATGCACGTTTTTTAGCTGTTGGGGACAATACGGCAGTAAACTGAGGCTCTTGTGTCGGACGTATTTTTTGTACAGACCTGGTGTTAGGTCTTTACAACTAATTGTATACTTCCATTAAGGTACTAGTTCGCAAATCTTAACAATTAACAATAATTATTATTATCAATATAATGATAAAAAATAATAAAGCACTAGACCACACTTTATGAGTTTATTGACTTAATGACTCACGTGGGATGTTGGAGAAGGAAGAGAAGCCTGTAAATCGCGAGCTAAAGGTGAGTGACTTAAAAATTTCTCAAATGGGTTTACTGATGTAATACACGATAGGTTTTTGACCAATCAGGGCGCTCCTGGTACATTTAAACCTGTATCAAGCCCACGGGAAATGGCGGGATGACCGCTTGATAAAGGTTCGATAAAGACGAGAAGAGACCTGAGTAAGGACTTTACTAGCATGGGCTCCATTTGTACAACCATTTGAGCCCAAAGTTTTACGGAAATTCAGTCGAAATTCAGTCAAAATTTTTTTCAAAAAACGATAAATAACCCCTCTTTATGTCGGCATCAAGGGGTGACCTCAACCTGAAGGAATAATACCTTTTTTTTGTTAATTTTTTAATGCTTATAAGTTTTGCCGGCGCCAAAATACCAAAATGATCCACTGGATTTTGCTGGGTCACATGAGGTGGTCTTTGACATGGTCAACAGAGGCCTATTAGTGGTAATGTTTAGCGAGTGCCTTAAAATGATCTCGTGTTATCATCCTGGCTATGCTTTTTTTTTTAAGATTTAAACATCACAATAAATTTAGCAGCCAGTCGACTGAATTTCCGTAAAACTTTGGGCTCAAATGGTTGTACAAATGGAGCCCATGCTAGTAAAGTCCTTACTCAGGTCTCTTCTCGTCTTCGCACTCGCCGCACACCGGAAGAAAATGAATTAAGAAGCTGAACTATTCTCTTATTTTTAAGGGCTCTTCTATATGATTCGTTTGAGTATAGACGCATGGGTGACGTCGTCATCAACGTGAGATTGCCGTGAGTTTGTTTTGTTATAAATAAAAGATGACTTCAAAATGTGATAAGAATAAATAAAATAAACATCAGTAATATTAGCAATAAAATAACATCAGTGACAAACTCAGCTGCGCCTTGTTGTTACCCCTTTTCGTTTCTACAAACATTTTGACGTCATTTGCGAGTTCTTACGGAAGAGACACGTGGGAACATTTATTTGTCAAGTAGACGGCGAGCAATCTGTAATCTGCTTAGCAAGTTTTCACTCACTGGCGTTTGAGGGAAGAAGGGAGAGGAATGGATACATGGAAAAGGGCTTTTATTCAGTTCCCCACCTCACCTCCCTCATTCCTATTGAGTTTTCTAAGGTCATACATAGATTGAAAGAGTTTACTGCACCAAGATATATCCCATAGCTCTAATGTCTCTGTCACCATTATCTGAGGAATGAAGTGCTGCGTTTCCACACGTATTGGAGTTATTAGGATATCCTCCGGTACCAAACCCAATTCTGGAGTCACAAGAGCGACAATGATGCTGGTCGTTAGCTATATAACCAATTCTTGCTTTAGAATGATGACTTGAAGTACCCACAGCATTGAAGCCTTCCTTGTTACAGTTCAGTTGCAAAGAGCCCTGTGCACCAATCAACTTCTTCCACTCGTTACGACCCAGTGAAGAAGCGCGCCATATCCCATCAGCAATCAGTGAGAGCAGAGAGTTGGCCTCCTTGTCAATGACAATAAACCTGAGTTGTCCACTTATCTTCATACCGAGACAGATCTTGGAGAAAGGTGTGTTCCAATAGGTCGGTAGCTTGGTCTCTTGTGAGTCAAACCCAGTCCTCCCGCCAACGATGTTGTATTGGTTTTTATCACTCCAGTAGTGAGAGTCATAGTGAAACGTTGCCTGAAAAGAATTAAGAGGATTTAATTTATCCTTAAACATAAATAACACGATGCATCACCAAAGGCAGGACCTCTTGAAATCAGTAATAAAGTTAGCGTAAAAGCCAACAATCTGTACCCTATATGCAAGCGGGTTAATAAGCAATTTGTCGCGTTTTTAGATGTTAGGGTACTGTAGCACTCATGCCAAAGGAATTTCCGAAAGCAGAGGCCACGAGAAGAATATGGGCGAGTTCTTAAGAGATTCTATCGTAGTTTCGACGCTACTGAAAATGTCTTGCTCGCGCTTCATCGCCGCAAGAAAACCCCGCTTAGAATATTCCGCCAAAAGAGGCCTACCTTGTTGCCGTCAGTCTTTATTACAGGCGTCCATCCTCCATCTCCGCATCCGAAATCCCCCATCTGACAGAGAACTGTGATTGGTTTAGAGTCAAGGTATAACGGAACCAGTTGACTGGCGTTTGACCTGTTTGATACGAAAAGAAATCCATTCGTGATCGATTATATTAGTTTGCGGCAAAAAATGTTCTCTCGACGTCGAAACTATTCGATAATTTTGTCTTTTTTATGCTCGAAAAGATAATCATTGGTATCACTTACTTGAAAAGGTTGTAAGCTTCTTTGCAGGACCCAACACCTAAATGTAAAGAAAAAAAATCAAAAGTTGAGGTGTTTAAGATATTTAGGCTCTAATCCACAGTTCAGTAGGGGACACAAAGGAGTAGGAGTCCGGTTGGACATTATTGTGTCAAGCATACTTATGCAAAATCTTTGAGCAAAAAGAGGATGAGTACATATTACTAAGGTTAAACTCTGTCGACGGCGACGACTTGAATTTCCCAGTTTCCTTTCCCCCCGAAAGTCATGTGAATCCTCCTAAAACGTGCCACCACCAGCCGACGGGGGAAGCCTGCCTGGCCCGGTGGTTAAATGATAATTGGGGTCCCTGGCGAGGAAGTAAAAAGGTAAAATTAAAGATCCAGTTTCCCCACCTCAGACCTTTTGGATTGTCGTATATCAGAGTGCATTAATCAAACTTGGAGGCATCGAGAGATTCAACATTTTATGCATTGCAGATTAAATGTTTAGTTTAGGTTATAGTAATTTTCGGTGCTAGCTCACTGATTTATAGCAACATTTTCGAGCTGCAAGTGTTAAGTGAGAAAATGTTATGGACAGTCACTGTGATATGTTATAATATTTAATGGCTATGGGTGGGGATGTGTATCAGTCCAATAGGGATCAAGAGAACCATACCAAAACTAGTTGTCACGCTTTTTCATCCAAAAAATTTTTTTTTTTTAAACTTCTCCTTTGAAGGGGGGCCTTTTGCACCCCCCCCCCCCCCCAGCCGCGGCAAGTCCGGAAATGTAGCCATCTGCCTCATAGTTAGTGTGCGAACACAGGTAGCGGTTCGTGTGTGAAAGCAGAGGGTGACGAAGAAGCAAAGGGTGGACTGTACAGCAAACAAAGTAAAAGGCAGACAAATGGGTTGGCATGTATTTGTGAAACGCAGCTGGAAAAGAATCTCTAAATATGTGATGACTAGAGGGGGGTACATGAATCCGCCAATCCGGGGGGCGCTATATCCGTCCAATTCCGGTCGCGGATTCATTATAGCACGGCTAGAAAGGGCTGAAGAATATGTTTGGCGCAAACTTTTGCGATAACATTCATGCCATGGATAATGCGGATTTGTCCACCTACAGATGAATACGACAACAAACCGACACCGGATTCTGGCAGTGGCTTTATTTAGACCAGACTGCCGTTCTCGTCTATGGCCGATCTTGACAAAGCTGTCACAACTTTGACACGTTTATTTGAATTCAAAATCAAGAAATGTTTCCTACCTCAATGGCAAAATGATGCGAACTTTCATTCCCTTTATACTCTGTGGAGTTTCTGAACTTATAAGATGACAACAATTCGCCGCAAAGTTTTCCATGGGCTCCTTTTAAGGCGGCCAGTTTTACAGAAAAGCAGAACGTATTGCTGAGACATTCTAACGTGCAGTCAAAAAACATCAGACACTGCCACTGTTCCAACAAGCGGTACATTCAAGTATGAAACTCGTGTTTAATGAATGTACGTCTCAGGAAGGTTCTTGTAGAGGAGGCGCGGTTGCCCTCGCGATACACGGTGTTTGATACTGTAATAGAAAGAGGAACAGTTCATTAATTAAGGAGATGATGGCACTACTCAAGGAGGGATGGTGGTGAAGGGACTAGCAGAGGATTAAGTGGCCTATAAAACAGTACTCCCCTCACCCTCCTATACCATTAAAAGTAATTGATGTTTATTATATCATAGTTACTCTTATTAACATTCATTTGGCTAAATCCGCTATTTAGGGAGGTAAAAAACCATTTTGCTATGTTCAATAGTAAATCAGCTTCATTAAATTGCAACATTAGAGGCATGCCATTAAAAAAACCTTTGTAAGAATGGTGTCAAGGCCGATCAGTATCAGCCTCCCTCCTTGCTCGTGGCCGTATTATGATGTTGTAAATTACAGCGAAGAGGTAACTGAGAATGGTAAAAAGGATTGAGATATTTATAAAATCCAGGGAGCTTTTTTAAGCAGATCTGTGCGTTTTTCTCCCTTTGTTTTCGGGGCAATGCTCAGTTCTATGCCAGAATTGTTAACATTATGATGAGCTAATTAATTATTCCTTTCGAAATCAACGTTAGCAGTATTTTTTAGCAAGGTTTTATTCAATAAGTGGTCAATTATGGCATAAATGGGCGCTTTTTTTAATCGTTTTTTATATTGCCCCTATTCTTCGGAACCTGTTTTTAAGCAATCACCCCGGCATTCCCCGTGGTATAATCCAACCGACAGAAGGCACTGCAATCCTACAAACTCCACTACTTTATTAAACAACAAGAGATATTCTTAATAAGGAGCGACTTCTAAAGGCAGTGCAGCACTTATCCTGGATAAACTTACTAAGCCCCCCACAGTCTACATCTTAGCTCACCACTGAGCCAAACTCACAGTTTTCTCCAACGTTTCTTGAAATTAGCAATCTTTCACTGTAGCTCTCTCTCACGGTATAGCTCACTAAACAGTAGATCACTCCCGACAACAATTCCCAACACTGTTATATAAATGAGTCCTTATATACGTTCACAAAGTGTTCTGGAACATTTCAGAAGCTTACAAAAGAACTATTTTAGTAGTATTACGTAAACTAGGTGAAATGTTCTAGAAAGTACTATGGTGCGCATGTCAGCATGACTAAGCAGTGTGGAGACTTTCTAGATGCTTATATTTTCCACAAAAATTACTCGTAACAAAAGAATTTTAAATTCCCCATGATTTTTTCTGATCCAATTGGAGGCAAATTTTGTCAGCTCCCTCGTGTTTATTTAGCAGCTATCCATTCCAAATACCTGAAAGGTTGGAGAAATCTTGCGACACCGTTACTATGGTACCTATGCTTAATTTTAGAATTCGTAAATTTTGGAAGCAAAGCAGGTGTCATTTTGTCAATAACATCTTGGGTCCCTTGACTTCCGCCAAATTTAATTGACAATTTTCCTCCAGTGTTGTCGCTAACTCTGTTTGGTGCCCCGCCCAGGAGGCCCCGGTCAAGTTGGGTAAAATCATGCAACCTTTCGCGAGACAAAAAGGATAACATGTGAAAAATTTAAGTTTGGTTGAAAAAGAAAATCGCGTCGTTGAACACTTAAATGATCATATCGCAGATAGATTTTTCGCAGCTATTTCATCAAGCCATTTCGATTTAACCCATTCAATAGTTGTTTCAGGAACCTCCTAAAAACATAAATTTGCATTGCCTTACCTTCTCAGTTATCAATATCTGCCATGTCATTTACCGCATTCTGAGTGACTTAAATACTGAAATACCATTTCAAACAAAAATTTTGAAAATAGGAGTCACAAACCTTTAAATTGTAAACATTTCTAGCTCTTCGGTGCTGTAATGTTATCATTCGTGTCTCTTCCTCAAAATTAAATATATCTAACTATAACATACTGCTTTCAAAACTTTCCTTCGGAAAATGAAGAACATCAATCAATGATCAGATAGGCATAGAAAGCGAATGTTTCTGCGAACCCAATTTTAGAAGTCTTTGATAAACCATTTTGAGTAAATTTGAGTAAAAGCATGTTAAGGACGAAAGCCTGTAGTTAACCTACGCAATTATATCCAAGTTTAAAGGAGTGTAGCTTGTTTTTTTTACTTCATTTAGAATTTAAATTGAAATTGAATAAAGGCTTTTTCAATCAATACTTTAGTTAAGTCTTGAAAAATATTTCTCATGTGAAGTGATGGAGTGTTATTTACATTTGCCAAGTGGAAGTGCTGAACGCTAGAGGATATAGATTGACTTCAACTATGCAACTTCACAACAGCAGATATATATGAATGGAAGTTAACTAAACGTTGAGATTGTGCTATTCAGCAGCGTTCCAAGTTATCAGTTATAAAGCAAATTGTCGAAACAAGTTTCCAAAGAGTATTCAACGCCCACATTAACGAAGTGAAAATATGAAAAAAAACAAAGACTGATAGAATTCAGGGCTAGTTGAATTACTACGATTAAATGAATTACACCAACATCGATGTTCTAACACTGAAAACAATAAGAGAATACGATTCAAACGTATCTTACAAACCTTGTGAAAAGGCTTGATCTGGAATTAGAGCCGAGAGCTCAAATAGAAGGGGATAAAGAAGACTAAAAAACATGTTGAGAGGCGATCTCGTCGCTGATGTGAGATATTTAGCCTCTGATGCAACTGACTTATGACAACTGAAATCTTGACTACAACCAATAGAATTTGAGTGTATCCAGCTGCTCCCAATTTTCTGACGTACAAACTAGCACATTCCTTTGTGTTTGCAATAATGGATGTCTTAGTGCCATGGTTGAGTTTTATGAGAGCGGAAGGGAATACGAGTCAAAGCCAAATTTCTCACCTCACTCCCACAGTGCATCGCTTGTTATCTGACCGCTTACTAAGTTGAAAGAACCCGTTTTAGCGAGTTATCCATTTCTAGGTTATCACGTACATAATGAAATACACATTTTTATTGAGAATTTGATTGTATTTTTTTATTCCTAAGAGTGATCGTAAATATTCCTTTTACAAACTCTTATAATTTCGCCCATGACTCAGTATTTCGCATGATGATTATCTCACAGCTGGAGCTTGGGCCACCTGTGTTCAGCTTTGACATTTTAGCATTAAAACAAAACAAAATCGTTTACTTCCTATCTTTCTCTTCGTCACTTATTTTTCTGGAAAAATGATGATACTGCGAGTTAGATCTTTTTGGCGGCCATAAGGAGTACGAGGAAAGAGTTACTAATAATAAGTATAGGAAATCGTATGAACGCGAAGTGCATTTCGTGATTTATGGGCACGAGTGATGTTTTGAAAGTTCTCAAAATTGCACGAGCCGTAGGCGAGTGCAATTTGAGAACTTTCAAAACATCACGAACTTTCAAAACATCGATTTTTTTATAATTTGGTGTTCAAATTTGGCGCTTCCCCGGTGTTTCCATGGCAACTTCTCCGTATTGCACTCTATAACCTCTATTGCACTCTATACCTATTTATGCATTCATCATTGACCAATCAGAAACGCGATATTTTGTTGAGTATATAATAAAGGAAGTGTAACTTGATAAGTTTTCCCGTTGACAAGTTTGCGACTGCAGTGTCAGTGGAAAAAAATTGGAGTATATCAATGCCAGTTTTGGAAGAAGGGAAGTTGCTTTTTGAGGAAAAACTTGTCAACGAAAAATCAATTGACAGTACAGATGACTTGGCTAGAAGGAAAATCAGAAGGTTTTCGTGAAATTCTGCGCCATGACAAAAGAAACAGAAATGCCATATGTGGGTTATGAAGAAGTATTAAGTATGTCGAAATGTTGTCGGAAACATCCATCTTGAAAACGTTAATGTAATCCGCTGGGGTATTTTCAAAATTTATGAATAAACTCCAGAAACTCCCGCCATTATCCTAAATATGTTCAACATTTATGTTAGGTCATTGTATTTTTCTTCTTCTTTTCGTCAGATTGATTCTTTAGTGCTTTTTAAATGGTATTAAAGAATTAGAATTCTTTAATACCATCCTTGGTAAAAATCTTCTGGGAAGTTTCTGTTGCACTGGTTCTAACGAAAGCATTGCAAAATTGAAAGCACGTAGCAAAAAAGGAAAAACCGCAAATTCCGCCTAGGTGTTATTAAGTAAAACTGGCCGCTATTTTGACTGTATTTGACATTGATCGAGAACAAATAAAAACTCTTTCTGTCATGAATCTTTATGGCGACTATCGGTGTAAACATTAGGACACGGGTTCAACGTGGATGTGACATTGTAAGGTTAATCTCAACATCTGAGTACAGATGTAAAAACACACTAGATGTAAAAATTTACGATCAACACAGACCCCTGATCGTAAGATTTTACGATCAATAACAACATCCAGTCACAGACCTGTCATGTAAGACACGTTGATTTGAACCTCTGAATGTAAGGAACAACGATCAATATCAACATCTATGCACGGACTTGTCATATAAGACACACTGATATAAACTCCCGAGTATGAGAACCCTTGAGTGTAAGACCCCTGATTATAAGACCCCTGCTGAAGTAAAGGGTAGGCGCTTATTCGGGGAAGGGCACTTATTAGATCGTGGCCGCTTAGTGGAGGAAATACGGTGTTCGTTACTTGTAATTTTTTTCCAGAGTAGACATTATTTTATTTAAAGTATCTGATGAACTCTTGTCAGTTTGACACAGTGAACATTCAATTCAAAGATTACTCCACTATATTGTAACTCTTTTAGTTGCAAAAATTGTACTTAATTTTATGAATTTAAATTAAAAATCTTCTTCTAGTTGTATTGTCTTACTATGGCGTTTCTAATATGGTGTCTTGGCGCCTTCTTTTTCATTCATTCTTATTCAAATACTCTTTTGCCTATTACTCATTTTAATACTTATCATATGCACGTTTTTTAGCTGTTGTGGAGAAAACGCAGTAAACTGAGGCTCTTGTGCTGGACGTATTTTTTGTACAGACCTGGTGTTAGGCCTTTACAACTAATTGTATACTTCCATTAAGCTACTAGTTCGCAAATCTCAATGATTAATGATAATTATTATTAGCAATAATGATAAGAAATAATTAAGCAATAGACTACACTTTATCAGTTTACCGGCCTAGTAACTCACGTGGGATGTTGGAGGAGGAAGAGAAGTCTGTAAATCATGAGCCAAAGGTGAGTGACTTAGAAACTTCTCAAATGGGTTTACTGGTGCAGTAAAGGATGGGTTTTTGACCAATCAGGGCGCTCCTAGTACATTCGAACCTGTATCAAGCCCACGGGAAATGGCAGGGTGACCGCTTGATACAGGTTCCACAGATGAGGGATATTACAAAAAACGATAAGTAACCCCTCTTTATGCCGTAATTGACCACTCAGCGTACAAAACCTCGCTCGAAAATATCACTTACTTTAGTTCTAGGAGAGAAACATGGATTAAAAATTCCTTGAAGGATTATTCTTAGTTTTATTTGAGTGGTTCCACTTCAAGTGACCGTTCAATATAGGAGGAGAACGATAAAAACAGGCCATTGAGACTAAATATAAGTTGATTGCGACCACTAAGTAGAGGTGACCGCTTAATAGAGGTAAAAATTGCAGTGTTTGAGGGGAAAGAAATTCAGAACTTTGACAACTGACCGCTCGATACAGGGTGACCGCTAAATACAGGCTCTACGGTATCTCAGTTGTCTAATAAAGTTGAATGAATACAAGTTAAACTTACTGCAAAAAGGTTGTCAAAGAAATATGCAGAAAGAAAAACGGGAAAAGCTCAATATGATTTGATCAGCATTTAAATTTTCTTCTTAGGAATTGAACAGTTATGAAACATTTGTTTTGAAGTGTGAGTAAGTTTGAAGTACTTGTTCTCTTCCATCTTCTGACTTATTTTTCACACATGCGCAGTATCCTACATGAATACTTAGAATTTAGATTTCTCCAAACAGTTCCTCTTTGGCTTTTTCCTTTATTCATTTCTGCTTTTTTCTTTGACAAAACCATTTCAATTGAGAGTATATATTCTCGTTCATAATTACGTATATATATATATATATATATATATATATATATATATATAAGATGCTTGTAAATCTATGTAGAGCTACAACTAATTCTGAGCTCTAAAATGATAATAATCATAAAAAGTACATCAGAAAGTAAGGGCTGAAGTTGGCATCAAGGGGTGCCGTCAATTTGAAGGAATAATGCCATTTTTTGTTAATTTTACAATGCTTATCAGTTTTGCTGACACCAAAATATCAAAATAGTCCACTGGATTTTGTTGGGTTACATGAGGTGGTTTTTGACATGGTCAGCAAAGGCTTATCAGTGGTAATGTGTAGGGAGTGCCTGAATATGTTCTCGTGTTGTTATCCTGGCTTTGCTTATTTTTTAGGATTTAAACATCATAGTAGTTTTAGCAACCAGTCGGCTTAATTTCCGTAAAACTTTGGGCTCAAATGGTTGTACGAATGGAACCCATACGGGTAAAGTCCTTATTCAGGTCGCTTCTCGTCTTCGCGCTCGCTACACATCGGAAGAAAATGAATCAAGAAGCTGAACTATTCTCTTATTTTTACAGGCTCTTCTGTATAATTCGTTTGAGAATAGACGCATGGGTGACGTCGTCATCAACGTCAGAATGCCTTGAGTTTATTCTGCTATAAATAAAAGATGACGTCAAAACGTGGTACGAACGTCAGTGACGAACTCGACTGCGCCTTGTTGTTACCCCTTTTTGTTTCTACATACATTTTGACGTCATTTGCGAGTTCTTACGGAACAGACACGTGGGAACATTTATTTGTCAAGTAAACGGCAAGCAATCTATAGTCTGCTTAGCAAGCTCTCACTCTGGCATTTGAGGGAAGAAGGGAGGGGGATGGATAGATGGAAAAGGGCTTTTTTTCAGTTCCCCACCTCACCTCCCACATTCTTAGTGAGTTTTCTGAGGTCATACATGGATTGGAAGAGTTTACTGCACCAAAATATATCCCATAGCTTTGATGCATCGTCACCATTATCTGGGGAATGAGCTGCTGCGTTTCCACACGTAGTGGAGTTATCAGGATATCCTCCAGTACCAAACCCAATTCTGGAGTCACATGAGCCAAAATCGTTTTAGAATTATCACTCGCGGTACTCACAGCATTGAAGCCCTCCTTGCTACAGTTCAGTTGCAAAGAGTCCTCTGTGCCAATCAACTTATCCCAATCGTTACAACCCAGTGAAGTAGCGCGGTATGTCCCATAGAGAGTTGGCCTGCTTATTAATGCCTATTAACCTGAGCTGTCCACTTATCTTCATACCGAGACAGATCTTGGAGAAAAATGTGTTCCAATAGGTCGGTAGCTTGGTTTCTTGTGAGTCAAACCCAGTCCTCCCACCGGGAATGTTGTATTCGTTTTTTATCACTCCAGTAGTGTGAGTCATAGTCAAACGTTGCCTAAAATAGAATTAAGAGAATTTAATTTATCCTTAAACATAAATAACACGATACATCACTAAAGGCAGGACCATCATGAAATCAGTAATACAGTTAGCGTGCAAACCACTGATCAGCACCCTACTTGCAGGCGGGTTAATTAGCAATTCGTCGCGTTTTGAGGTAATAGGGTATTGTAGCACTTATGCCAGAGGAATTTTCGCAAGTAGGGACCGCGAGAACAATATGGGCGAGTTTCCAGATTCTATGGTAGTTTCGACGCTTCTGAAATGTCTTGCTCGCACTTCATTACCCGCAAGAAAACCCCGTCAAGAATATTCCGCCTTACCTGGCTGCCGTTAATCTTCATAACAGGCGTCTATCCTCCATCTCCACATCCAAAATCCCCCATCTGTCAGACAACTATGATTGGTTTAGAGTCAAGGCCTAATGTAACCAGTTGACTGGCGTTTGACCTGTTTGATACGAAAAGAAATCAATGCGTGATCATTTTAGTTTGCGGCGAAAAATGTTCTTTCGACATCGAAACTATTCGATAATTTTGTCTCTTTTTTATGCTCGAAAAGAGAATCGTTTGTTATCACTTACTTGAAAAGGTTGTAAGCTTCTTTGCAGAACCCAATACCTAAATGTAACGAAAAAAAAAAGTCGGGTGTTTAAGATATTAATTTAGGCTCTATCACAGTTCAGTAGGGGACACAAAACTAGAGTCGTTGTACATTCTTGTATCAAGCTATTAGCAAAATCTTTGGGCAATAAGAGATGATAAATATACTTTGATACCAGTTATAATTTACTTCCAAAAGGGGGGGGTTCAGAGGATTTTGGTTGTGTCACGATTTTGGTTGTTTCTACAGTCCCCCCCCCCCTTTAAACTCTGTCGGCGACGACTGATTCCTCCTCCTTTCCCCCTTTCTTCCACTGTTGTCGGCAAAACTTTGTTTGGTGCTCAACCCAGGAGGCCTCCGGTCCAGTTGGGTAAAATAAGGCCACATTTCGCGAGATAAAGAAGGATAACATGTGAACAATTCAGTTCGGTGAAAAAAGAAAATCGTTTCGTTGAACACTTAAAACGATCACATCGCAGATAGATTTTTCGGAGCCATTTCAACAAGCTATTTCGATTTTAAATTATTCGATAGTTGTTCAGGAACCTCTCAAACATAAATTTGTATTGTCTTACTTTCTCAGTTACCAACATCTGCCGTGTCATTTACCATAAATATACGCGCATTCTGAGTGACTTCACTGAGGTAACATTTCAAAATAAATTTTGCAAATAAAGTCACAAACCTTTAAATTGTAAACATTTCTAGCTCTTTGTTACTGTGATGTTATCACTCGTTTCTGTTCTTCAGGATTAATTACCTAACTATAACATAGTGCCTTCGTACTTTCCTTCGAAAAAGGAAGAACATCAGTCAATGATCTGATAGACATAGGATGCAAATGTTTCTGGGAACCCAATTTTAGAAGTCTTTCATAAACTATTTTGAGTAAAAGCTTGGCAAGGTCGAAAGCCTGTAGTTAACCTTCGCAATTTTATCCAGGTTTAAAGGAGTGTAGCTGTTTTTTGGCTACATTTAGAATTTAACCTGAAGTTGAATTGAGGCTTTTTCAATCAATGACCTAGCTTAGTCTTAAAAACATTTTTCAGTGTAGAGTGATGGAGTGCTATTTGCATTTAACCAAGTTGAAGTGCTAAATGGACATTAGAGGTAACCGGTCACCTTCAACTATGCAACTTTCAAGAATTAAATTTTACAATAGCAGACATATATGAAAGGAAGTCAATTAAACATTGAGATTGTGAAATTCAATAGCGTCCCAAGATATCAAGTATAAAGTAAATTGTCGAAACAAGTTTTTAAAGAGCATTCAACTCCCATCACCACTGATCAAGAGAAAATATAACAAAAACGCGAAGACAGATGGAAGTCAGGGAACATCGGACTTATTTTCAGTTTCTGAGTTGAATTAATATAAATAAATGAATATTACTAACATCGATTTTCTAACATTGAAAACGATAAGAGGTAAGATGCAAACACATCTAACTAACCTTTTGAAAAGGCAGGATCTGGAATTAGAGCAGAGACTTCAAATAGAAGGGGATAAAGAAGACCAAAAAACATGTTGAGAGAAGATCTCGTCGCTAATTCGGAGATATTTAGCCTTGCCTCTGATACGACTTGTAAGCAACTGAAATGTTGACTACAACCAATAGAATTTGAGCGATTCCAGCTGCTCCTAATTTGCTGATGTACAAATTAGCACTTTTCTTTGTTTGGTTGAGTTTTAAAAGGGCGGAGGAGGAAACGAGTCAAAAATGGGATTTGAACTAGTTTTAGTTGTAAAATGATCCCATGACCCAATTTCCGCTTTACTCTTCCCTTAAATCCAGAAAGGGAACATTTTCTAAATAGTCTGTGATGAACTGATTGCGCAATGAACATTTACTTATAAATGAGCATGCTAGTAACACCCAGTCGTTTGGGTTTGTTTCTAAGGGCAACCTGAATCGTTCAGATAAAATTCTCTGTTTTACAATTAGGATAAATTCACAATGTCCAGTTTGTAAAAGCAGGCCTCACATGTTCAACATTTACGCCAGGTCATTTTATTTTCTTCTCCTTTTCGTCAGGATTGAGTCTTTAGTGCTTTTTGAAACACTAAAGAATTAGAATTCCTTATTCTATCCTTGGTAAAAATTTTCCGGGAAGTTTCTGTTGCAACTGGTTCTAACGATAGCATTGCAAAATTGAAAGCCATCTTCAGGGCTAGTTGCTTCGGCAGGTGAGTTGTTACACACTCCTTAGCGGGTTCCGACTTCCATGGCCACCGTCCTGCTGTCTATAGTAACCAACACCTTTTGTGGGGTCTGAAAAAAAAAAAATCCTTATCATGCCAAACTTGCTCACCTTAGTCAGTTAGACATCTTGCATCGATTGGTGCCACTTTGTAGTGTCACTTGACCCCATACATGGAAACGAGGCTGGATATATCTGGTAGCATCGTGTAGGATGGCATTTGTCCTGCCAAATGTATTAACAACTACTAGGCAGATACATATCTGGTTATCCGATTTCAGATATAAAAACTTCAACTAATCATTGTCCTATGGCCCATAGCACAGGGACAAGACGGATAAAGCAAATACTGCGGAGGCTCCATTTGAGAATTTATCTTGTACACATAATCAATAATTTTGCCAACTTATGATACTGGTTCCATGTATTCATTTTCGCATGTATATTGGAACAAGGGTAGAAAATGAAAATAGCGACCACTGCTGTTTTATATATACAGTCATGAAAGTCTTACTAAATATCTATATACATTGTTCTGTTGTCCATTCCTATGGAATTTCCTGTTCGACTTCGTCTTCATCATACTCATCATCACTTTCAGCAAACTCGTTCTGGCAATCTTCAGAGCACAGACAGAGATCAGTACAGACAAGTCCGGCTTTTTGACACTGACAACGGTTGTTAGAGCAACGGGACTTGGCGCACTTGCATCGGACAAGCTGTATAATTGCCTCTGGAGCTGGTGGAAGATTTTTCATGACTGGTACCCACTTTCCATCTTCATCTTGCCATCCATAGCCTTCTGGTGAGGGCAACACCGGGTTTGCTACATGATCGTTGTTCCAAACAAGAAGCCGGTAATGCGCTCTCAGTATGGCTTGATGGAGAGCAGCTTGTGTGGGCGGCAACCTCTCAGACTCAGCTTGATTTTTCTTAAAGAGGGACCATCTGAGGGCTTTGACGGTTTTGATGTCTGTCTTTGGTTGGTACATCCGACAAATCAGTTGTTCCACTCCACTTCTTGTGCCGTCATCTGGCTGTTCCCCACAACCGAGGTTAGCAAGAGTTTGCAAGATAGGAGTGCTGGTGTTATCAAACTCATCCCAACAAATGGCTTTTCCCTTTCCAGAGAAACTCCCATCTGCTCCGGTCAATGCATGAAATGCTGGCAGCGCAGCCGTCTTAGTGGGCCCAAGGGCGTCTGCGATTGACTTCAAGTTGATAACTCTACGACTACTGCCGGTTCCAGTAACAAAGCAAGGGTTGGAGCACAAATCTGGATACCGTCGGAGAGCCAAAACAAGAACATCAGTGTCAGGAGAATATATAGATAGTTGGGTAGCACCTTGAGCAGAGGCATCCAGAGCATGTAAAATAATCTTCGTGTCGGCTTCTTCTTGTGTACTTCGTAAATACCTGACGTCTCTGTGCGTTGCCTCACATTCCATTCCCCATGCCACAACGACTTGTCTCCCATTGCGAAATAGGATTGTAGAAATCGCTCATAATAAAGTCATATAAGCCACACGAAATACATTATCATTGCAGCTTTTTAGCTTTTATTTTTTTCATTCAAATGCTTTACATACAGCATTAATATGAATTACAATGAGTCAACGTTATTGTCCTGGATGATGTGTTCACCTTTGCCGTGTTTTGCAATCCAGCCTCATTTCCATGTATGAGGTCACGTGACACTACAAAGTGGCACCAATCGATGCAAGATGTCTAACTGACTAAGGTGAGCAAGTTTGGCATGATAAGGATTTTTTTTGACAAATTTATAGTAAATTATGTGTTTCAGCCTCGCTTTCATGCGTAAGGTCACGTGACCTATGTAAATTAGCATAAACCAACAGGGAGGATCATGCCCAATCATGTGAGCAAGTCTGGTGTATTTTTGTCTGTTATTAACAAAGTTATGAGGAATTATGTGTTTTAGCCTCGTTTTCACGCTGGATTTCATGGGTCAGAATTTAACCCCCCCCCCTTAAAAGCCGTCTGAGCAAGTGGCAAAGCTGGCACCAAAACTTTTCATGTTTAGTAGGACCTAATGAACACTTTTACACTAGGTGCTTGCTTTCAGCACGAACTTCACACGGGGCCACATTTGCTCCCAGACTATTGGTGTTGTTAAATAAAGCTGGCCGCTATTTTGACTATATTTGACATTTATCGAGAACAAATAAAAGCTTGATTTCTGTCATGAATCTTTATGGCGACCGGCAATTGCTGGTAAATATATATTTTCAATTGATTAGGTGATGGTGTGGTATTTACTGAGAGAAGATTCTCGACCTCACTGGGACTTGTGTGGTATAGTTCAAGAATTGAATTTCCTTGCGAGAGGTTTATATACATCTAAAGTAGTTAAACATCGAGATGTTGCCATTTTAGAGTATTAACTACAAACCAAATCCTCAAAAAAGTTACATTTGAGCTACATTTAAAAGCACAAATTTCCTTGTAACGAGGAAATAAACGTTGATGGCATTGTTCATTGGACGTGCGTCCAGATAATTTTAAAATATATATATATATGTTACTCTTCCCAAGTACAAACGAATGATACCGGGGAAAAGCAATATTCAGATGCTAAACGGAATAGACAAAACAAAAAACATGTTTAAAGAAATTGAATCTTCTCGTCAGCAAAGGAAAGAATTGCAGCTTTATTTCAACTGCGATCAGTGACGAGCTGCAGTCAAAATTTAATTCTCCTGTGAACATTTCCAAGGCGTTGATTACAACCAACAGAATTTTAAAAATGATTGTAGCTGCTTCGAGCTTTCTGACGTGCAAACCAATGCGGTCATTGTTTACTTAAACTTGTCAATAGAAACAAGTTTTCCTTGTATTCCTACCACTGAGAAAGTGAGGGAAGAGTTGGGCGCTTATTCAAGGAGGGGGGGGGAGGCGCTTTTTTGACATTATGAAATAGGGGGTAGGCATTTATTCGGGGAAGGGCACTCATTAGAGCGTAGGCGCTTAGTCGAGGAAATACGGTATTCATTAATTGTACCTTTTTCCGAGCAGACATCATCTTATTTAAAGTATCTGATGAACTCTTGTATTTTGCACAGTGAACCTTCAATTCTAAGATTACTCCACTCTATTGTAACTCTTCTAATTCCACAAATTTTGCATAGTTATGAGTTTGAATTTGAAATCTTAATTCTAATTGTAGTGTCTTACTGTGGCGTTTCTAATGTGGTGTCTTGGCGCCCTCTTTTTATTAATACCTATTCAAATATTGTTTTGCCTATTATTTATTTGTTTTTCATTTATTTAATACCTATTGTTATCAAATCATCACATGCACTTTTTCTAGCTATTGTGTAGAAATTGCATTACAATAGAGTTCTTGTGTCGGACGTTTTTTTTCGTGCAAACCTAGTGTTAGGTATACTAAAAGTCCATACAACTGATTTTAAACTTGGATTAAGGGTTAGTTCGGAAATCTTTATAACTAAAAATGATTAATAATAATTATTAGTGGTAATAACGATTAGTGATAATTAAGCAATAGAGCACACTTTCTATCAGTTTACCGGCTTAACATGGGATGTTGGAGGAAGAAGAGAAGTTTGTAAATCACTAGCCGAAGGTGGCAATCTATAGTCTGCTTAGCAAGTTCTCACTCTGGCGTTTGAGGGTAGAAGGGGGAAGGGATGGATAAATGGAAAAGGGCTTTTTTCAGTAACCCACCTCTCCTCCCCCATTCTCCGTGAGTTTGCTAAGGTCATACATGGATTGAAAGGGTTTACTGCACCAAAATATATCCCATAGCTTTGATATTTCTGTCACCATTATCTGGGAAATGAAATGCTACGTTTCCACACGTAGTGGAGTTATCAGGATATCCTCCAGTACCAAACCCAATTCTGGAGTCACAAGAGTCACAATCGTTTTCATAGTTTGCTATATAACCAACTCTTGCTTTAGAATAATAACTTGAAGTACCTACAACATTGAAACCCTCCCTGTTACAGTTCTGTTGTAGAGAGCCCTCCGCACCAATCAACTTCTTCCACTCGTCACGACCCAGTGAAGTAGCGCGGTATGTCCCATCAGCAATCAAAGAGTACAGAGAGTTGGCCTGCTTGTTAATGACAATAAACCTGAGCTGTCCACTTATCTTCATACCGAGGCAGATCTTGAAGAAAGGTGTGTTCCAATAGGTCGGTAACTTGGTCTCTTGTGAGTCAAACCCAGTCCTCCCGCTGAGGATGTTGTATTGGTTTTCATCACTCCAGTAGCGAGAGTCATAGTCAAACGTTGCCTGAAAAGAATTAAGAAGATTTAATTTATCCTTAAACATAAATAACACGATGCATCACCGAGGCAGGACCCTCATGAAATCAGTAACACAGTTCGCGTACAAGCCATCAACCTATACCCTATTTGCAGGTCCTTGCAGGCGTTTTAGATATTAGGGTATTGTAGCACTCATGCCAGAGGAATTTCCGCAAGCAGGGACCGCGATAAGAATATGGATGAGTTGCTAAGAGATTCTATCGTAGTTTCGACGCTTCTGAAAATTTCTTGCTCGCGCTTCATCACCCGCAAGAAAACCCTGCCAAGAATATTCCGCCAAATAATGCTTACCTTGCTGCCGTCAATCTTCATTAGAGGCGTCCATCCTCCATCTCCGCATCCAAAATCCCCCATCTGACAAAGGACTGTGATTGGTTTAGAGTCAAGGTCTAATGTAACCAGTTGACTGGCGTTTGACCTGTTTGATACGAAAAGAAATCCATTCATGATCATATTTTTTTGCGGCAAAAAATCTTCTCTCGATGCTGAAACTATTCGATAATTTTTTCTTTTTTTTATGCTCGAAAAGATAATCATTTGGTATCACTTACTTGAAAATGTTGTAAGCTTCTTTGCAGGACTCAATGCCTGAATGTAAAGAAAAAAGAAAAGTCGGGTGTTTAAGATATTTAGGCTCTATCACAGTCCAGTAGGGGACACAAAAGTAGAGTCGTTGTGCATTCTTGTATCAATCTATTAGCAAAATCTTTAAGCAATAAGAGATGATAAACATTACTTAGGGACCAGTTATAATTTACTGCCGAGGGAGGGGGGATCAGAGGATTTTGGTTGTGTCACGATAAAATTAACCAGATCGCCCCACCCCCCTCCCTCTCTGTTAAGGCTCTGTAATATTCTTACGATCCCCTTTCACTGGCAGTTTTAAAATTGACAGTCAATTTCTACAGTCCCCCCCCCCCCCTTTAAACTCTGTCGGCGACGGCTGATTCCTACGGTGGCCCACAACTGTCACGGCAAAACAAAAAGTCACGGCACTACAAACTTTACTCACGGAAAAACAAAATTAACTCACGGTTCGGTAGTAGATGAAGATGCAAACTTCTGTAAAAGCTGTGGTAGGGGTACGTTTCTTGATTTGAAGTGTTCGTATTTGCATTAATTTTAGTGCCAAATAACGATAGGCGTAAGAAGACACTGCTACAAATTAGCTGATTAGCACGTGTCTGGAATAAGATTGAGCATGTAGCCTGTGTGTAAAAAGAAAACATTCATAATGTATGTACCTTGATAAATTAAGGATTTTTCAACAGGTGGAATAAAAAACAATGAAGCAAAATTATGTAGCTTACACCTCTAATATTCAGAGGAAACTTTACTTTAAACAGTGTTATTTCCTTAATTCTTTTTAACATCAATAAAACTCAAGATGAATGATTTTGGAAATAATCAGGAATGTTTTGGCCTTTAACCTCGTGCCCTCTGACTGTTTGCAGGCGCACAGTATTTTCCACCTGTTGAAAACTCCTTATTTCATCAACGCCTATACACTATGAATATTTTCTTTGTACACACAGGCTACATGCACAATCTTATTCCAGACACGTGTTAATCAGCTCATTTGTAGCAGTGTCTTCTCACGCCTATCGTTATATGGAACTAAAAGAAATGCAGATACGAACACTTTAAATTGAGAAACGTACCTCTACCACAGCTTGCATCTTCATCTACTACCGATCCACACGCGCAGCAAAACATCGCGAGCTCGAAAAATGGCGGTTTTTCGAGCGAGCAGTGTGTTACTATTACACGACATACCATTTCAGATGGAAATAACAACCGCTGACCAACTCGTTTTCTTTGTTTTGCCGTGAATAAATTTTGTTTCGCCGTGAGTAAAGATTGTAGTGCCGTGATTTTTTGTTTTGCCGTGACAGTTGTGGACCACCGTAGATTCCCCCCCTTTCCCCCTGAAAGTCATGTGATCCTCTAAAGTCCTCCACCTCCCCTCCCCCGGGGTAAATGATAATTGGTCCTAAAGGAGAAGTAAAAATAACAAGTAAATATCCAGTTCCCCACCTCAGACCTTTTGATTTCGCAGTCAGATGCTCAATCAACTTGAGCATCGAGAGATTCACCATCTTTATGTATTGTATTAAATGTTTTTTAGTTCTATAATTTCGCGAACTATTTCAGAAAATTTTCGTGCTGCAAGGTTAAGTAGAAAAATTTATCGCAGTCACTTGAGAATTGTAGTATTAAATGCTGTTGGATGTATATCAGTCACAAACCATGCCAAACTATTCACCTTTTTCACAATATTCTCCTTTGAAGCCTTTTGTACAGTGGCAACCGAACGAGCCATCTCTATAATTTGTGACACAGGTAGCCTCGTGTTGACAAGGTGACGACGAGCAAGGTGACTGTAGAGAAACAAAGTAGGAAAATGGTTCATGTATTTTGAAAGGCAGCTGTAAGTCTGTAAATATGTGGTGAATAGGGATACATGAATCCGCTAATCTGCGCTATTCCGTCAATCCGGTCTGGATTCATTTGAGCACGAGAAACTGCTTTCATGCTTTACAACATGCCATAGAAATACGATTGTCACCACAAGACGGACACCATTTGCGGTGGCTTTAACCTGACTGCCTTCTCTCTACGATCTTGACAAAGCTGTCAATCTTTTAACACGTTTATTTGTCAAAATTAAGAGTGTTCCCTACCTCAATGGCAAAATGATGCGAACTTTTATTCCCTATATACTCTGTGGAGTTTCTGAACTTATCAGATGACAACAATTCACACCAAAGTTTTCCATGGGCTCCTTTGAAGGCGGCCATATTTACAGAAAAACAGAACGGATTGCTGAGACATTCTGACGCGCAGTCAACAACATCAGACACTGCCACTGTTCCAACAAGCGGCACATTCAAGTGATGAAACTCGTGTTTAATGAATGTACGTCCCAGAAATGTTCTTTTGGCGGAGGGGCGGTTGCCCTCGCGATACACGGGATTTGATTCTGTAACAGGAAAGAAGGACAGTTCAGTAATAAAAGGACATGGACATGATGGCACCACTCACAGGAGGGAGTGGCGAGGAAGGGACTGGCTAGTTAGAAGAGAGGATGAAGTGGCCTATAGAACAGTACTCCCCCCCCCCCCCCCGCCATACCATTCAAAGTGATTGATGTTTATTATATCTCCGTTACTCCTTTACTTCAATTAAGTGGTCACCCCTATTAAGCGGTCGCAATTACCTTTGAGTGAGTGTAAATGACTTTGTATTATCTTCCACCTGTATTGAGCGGTCACTTAAAGTGGAATTGCTCGAATAAAACGAAGAATTATCTTTCAAGTAAAAATTGATCCATATTTTCCTTTCGAAATCAACGTTAGTAGTATTTCTGAGAGAGGTTTTATTCAATAAGCAGTCAATTATGGCATAAAATGGCGCTTTTTCATCGTTTTTTATGATACCCCTATTCTTCGGAACTTGTTTTGAGCAGTCACCCTTGCATTCCCCGTGGGTGACCGCTTAACACAGGTTTGACTGTGGTTCGTTATGAAAACAAACATGCGAGATATTTTGAGTGTTTTACACGATACTTTGCACCCTATTAAAATATGAGATATTTTAAAAGATTTTGAGAATTTACGGAAAGATATGTGACGTTTGATTAGAGGCCTAAAGGTACTTTTAGATCATACGAAACCAAGTAAACAGTCGTTAATAAAGAGTTACGGTATAATCCAACCGACAGAAAACATTGCAGTCCTACAAAGTCAACTGCTTCATTAAACAACGAGTGATATTCTTAATGAGGAGCGACTCCTAAATTTGTTAATTGGAAGCAAAACAGATATTATTTTGTCAATAACTTGTAGCTGTCTTAACATCTTGGGCCCCTTGACTTCCGCCAAATTTGATTGACAACTTTTCTCCACCGTTGTCGTTAAACTCTGTTTGGTGCCCAGCCCAGGAGGCCCTCGGTCAACCTTCGGATAAAATCATGCGACCTTTCGCAAGTCATAAACCTTTAGATTTTAAACATTTCTTGCTCTTCGGTGCTGTAATGTTATCATTCGTTTCTGCTTCTCTTGATTAATTATCTAAATATAACATATAACTTTCAAACTTTCCTTTGAAAAAATGAATAACATCAATCGATGATCTGATAGGCATAGGATGCGAATGTTTCTGCGAACCCAATTTTGGAAGTCTTTGTTAAATTATTTTGAACAAAAGCATGGCAAGGTCGAAAGCCTGAAGATAACTTCCGCAATTTTATCCAAGTTAAAAGGAGTGTACCTGTTTTTTTGGCTACAATTAAATTGAAGTTGAATAAAGGCTTTTTCAATCAACGACTTATCTTAGTCTTGAAAAACATTTTTTCAATGTGAAGTGATGGAGTGTTATTTGCATTTAACCAAGCTGAAGTGCCGAACGTTAGAGGGAAACAGATCGACTTTAACTATGCAACTTCACAACAGCAGATATATATGAAAGGAAGTTAACTAAACGTTGAGATTGTGCCATTCAACAGCGTCCCAAGTTATTAATGTAAAGCAAATAGTCGAAACAAGTTTCTAAAGAGTATTCAACGCCCATCACTAGCCAAGTGAAAATATAACAAAAAATAAAGATTGACAGAATTCAGGGCACATCGAACTTGTATCCAGATTCTGAGTTGAAATACTATGAATAAGTGAATTACACCAACATCAATGTTCTAACACCGAAAACAATAAGAGATACGCATTAATAAATGCGTCTTACAAACCTTGTGAAAAGGCTGGATCTGGAATTAGAGCAGAGAGCTCAAATAGAAGGGGATAAAGAAGACCAAAAAACATGTTGAGAGGAGGTCTCGTCGCTGATGTGAGAAATTTAGCCTGGCCTCTGATGCAACTCACTTATCAGCAACTGGAATGTTGACTACAACCAATAGAATTTGAGTGATTCCAGCTGCTCCCCATTTTCTGACGTACAAACTAACAAATTCCTTTGTTTTTACAACAATGGGTGTCTCAGTGCCATGTTTGTCGGTCAAACAAAATAAAATTGCGAAATAAAAGTCATGGCGAAATTATATTTACGACCGCTCTTGGGAATAAAAAAATACAGTCAAATTCTCAATAAAAGTATCTCACCTTACTTCCACAGTGCATCGCTTGTTATCTGACCGCTTGCTATGTTGAAAGAACCCATTTTAGCGAGTTATCCATCTCTAAGTTATCACGTACATAAGAGAAGCCCTGTGGACCTCTCTTATGTAAGGTGAGGTATTTTCATTGAGAATTTGACTGTAATTTTTTTATTCCTAAGAGCGGTCATAAATATTCCTTTAAAAACTCTTATAATTTCGCCATGACTCAGTATTTCGCATGATGATTATCTCACAGCTGGAGCTTGGGCCGCCTGTGTTCTGCTTTGACATTTTAGCGTTAAAACAAACAAAATCGTTAACTTCCTGTCTTCCTTTCTCTTTGTCGCTTATTTTCGTGGAAAAATGATGATATTGCGAGTTGGATCTTTTTAGTGGCCATTAGGAGTACGAGGAAAGAGTTACTAATAATAAAGGAAGTGTAACTTGAGAAGTTTTGTGTGATAAAATATGTGTTTATAAGTTTTCCCGTTGACAAGTTTGCGACTACAGTGTCAATGGAAAAAAAATTCGAGTGTATCAATTCCAGTTTTGGAAGAAGGGAAGTTGCTATTTAAGGAAAAACTTGCCAACGAAATATCAATTGACAATACAGATGACTTGGCAAGAAGGAAAATCAGAAGGTTTTCGTGAAATTCTGCGCTATGACAAAAGAAACAGAGATGCCATATGTGGATTATGCAGAAGTACTAGGTGTTGAAAACCTATACATATCATTAAAAATTTACAACAAAAATTCCTTTCAAAGACCTTTTTTTTAATTATAAATTTTTGATACGTTGTGAAAATGGGTTCCTGTGTACGTGCTAACTCAATAATTTACAAAGAGAATTTCGAAATAAACGCACCATGTCCGTGATCATTCGATGTGGTTACTGTTGAATGCCTAAATGTAATAACTGTCCTAAATGTATTTAAGTCCTAAATGTAATAACATTTGGTCCTAAATTTAATGAAGTCCTAAGTGTATTAACATTTGGTCCTAAATGCAATAAGCCTCCAATGCGATTGTTTAACTTCGCTAGTGCATTGTTGTTAGAGTGGACATCCATATTGAGATGTTAAAGTAAAAGCTGTTGCACCGAAGATTCCTCTGACCAATATTCAAGACATATTGCGGGCTCGCTGATATTAATCAGCGTCTTTTTATCTGCTTAAGACATAGGTTGAGAAGCATTGGTTAAAAACCCTTATACTGATGTGCTTTTGGCATCAAATTGACAGACGAAAAACAATGAGAACGCTGACCAATAGCTCTCATTATATCATTGTCTCAGACTCTTTAGTGCAGCAGATTTTGACGATGTACTTGTGTCATCAGTGCTGAAGTTAACACTTCATGAACCGAATATTAAGAAAAGGAAGTCCACTGACCAAATTCCGGGCTCGGAAGAGCATTTTTTGTACTGTCTTCCCTTGCCAGATTTGTAGGGGTCTGAATAAAATACATTCATATGCGCTATTGATCAAGCGTGAGGTCAAAATGGCTGGATTGAATTGGCCAAGTTCTTTTTCTTTTTTGCGTTCTTATGGATTGAGACGAAGTCCCGGTCCATAAAAACGTAAGAAAAGAACGAGGCTAATATTCAGCCATCTTGACCGAACAAACTTGGTCAGGAGAGTTTATATTCTCTTGGCTTAATCGATACAGGATACTTTGTATAGCAAAAGATTTTGCTTCAATAAGAATCAAGAATGACTGGTTTATTTCGAGAGCCGAGAGTGAAAGCCAACCGTGTTTGCAGAACAATAAACTCAAGAGGGTCGTTTAATTTTTTCTATGTATATGTCGACATTGTCCAAAAGTTACGAATTTTGTAAGTTTTCTTGCGCGGGATCAATGCAGGCAATCCCGAGCGGGCAATATGGGCCCATCTTGCCCGCTTATGTAACCAACCAGAACACAGGATTCGTTTCATCTTGCCCGGGCGCGTTGCTAGCTATATAATTAAGTGACTTATAGAGCAAGATATCTACCGACCGATCATATATTATCCCATTTCACGATCACAGGTCTCGGCATGTTGCTTTTTTCCACGTAAGAGTCAAATTGAATCATTGAGCTACAACATTCAACACATGATGGTCAGTTGATGGTCTAATGAAGTAATCATTTTTTTTTAAGCCCGTTAAAACGGGTTCATCAGTTCCCAAACCGAAATATTGGGAAAACATATATTCCACAGTAGATATCAAGTTTTTATTTCATTTTTTGTCTTCATCTCTTCTCCTCACCGTGGGGGGAGAAAATGAATAGATAAATAAATAAATGAAAAAGAAAGCTCATCAGTTTCCACTTATAGTCATATGGTACATGAACTTATTACCGAGGTGGAGTGAAGCCACAGAGGGCTAGAAATGCAATATTCCAGGTTCAAATTGAATAAATCAAGATAGTCATTCTTAAAAATGAATTCAAATGCTTCGTTAAAACCAACTGACACTGAATAACATTAATCTGCAAAATTTCAGAAACACTACCGATTATAATACCGTTTTCTTTGGGATTAACTAGTGACAGCGAAATCACTCAAACTATTCTAAAATGGTGCATCACTACTTACGACTTTGACACGAACGATAACATCAACAATAGCATGTTAGTTTATCATCAATTGTAGTCAATTTTTTTACCAAAAAATTCCTAATGATTGCGTACCAATCGAGTCCATCCACTTGAACTTCCAGCCAAGCATTAGCCCACTTTGGAGTGGAGAAGATTTCCCTCAACTCGATAAATAAACCGCATAAAGGGCCACACTTTTTTAAAAGACTTCGAGGGCTGATTAAAAAAGACCTCAATAAACCAGAAATATGAAGCCTTTGCAGAAATCCTTTTAGACGTTGCACCAGCACCCTGAATCGCGTATTAACTTTACGTAATGTTTGGTATGTGTGGCATACATTACCAGTAAAGAGGAAGGCCGATGACGCTAACACTATTTCTGGGATTTCTTGGATTTTTTCTAGAACTTCATAGGGAAGATTTCTAATGACATTCGTCATCCCCTCTCGTCGCAAATAAGTCGATTTCTACATCTGAAACAAACTGAACTTCCATCAGCTTATTACCTGACCATCATTGGCTATGCCATTGTCGACTTCATTTCGCAATTCAGACTCCGTCTCGTTTGTTCGGCTACCATGAGTAAGTTCCTCAGCTATATCTACAGCAATGTCCGTGTCGTCACCATTTCCGACGATACTGTCAGGCCCACTTTTTGCGTCAGTGTCACCCATTAGTCTACAAAAAAGAAGAAACTTCTTCAGTGAATTACCCCTTAAGAATCTTTGTCAGAAAAGTACTCCTTAGCCTCTCAAGCAATTTAGCCAACAGTAATGCCTTAAGTGTAAATAAGAACTAAAAAAGGTAGCAAAGTAAAGTCAAAGTATGTGCATGGATGGCTATCATTATAGAAAATTCAAACTTATTGAATTAGGGTACATATGAAAAATTCCGGCCTTGTCTGTTTGTTTCAGTGCTTCCCAACCATTCAATAAAAGGCTTCTCTTCCTCTGATAATAGATCTTGAAATTCAGCGCCAGGCTATCCACGGAAGCGATAAAATTTACCGAATTGAAACACCCTCATCCGTTCGGCTACAATTATAGGAGTACTTTTCGATTGAGTATCGTGAAACAAAGAAACAGAGAAATTGCCACAGCCGATCTGAACTGGTCGGTGTCAACATCACCAAGCAGCCAACTAGGACTCCAATAACATTTGTGGAAACGACCACGGAATTGGCTGAGAGGATAACACGAGTTTCCTGAACAAATTATAGAGCTTACTAGAAAAAACCTTTTGCAATCTCGGAATTATACTATCAACATTCAAATGAAAGCTGCACACAGAAAATTTTGGCTTTCTTTTCTTCACCTTTTTTCCCAATATTTCATTCTCCTGATCGAAGGCCCTCTTCACCGTGCTACAAAAAGCATTTTAATCTAATATATTGATGCAACCAACTACTCTCTCCAAATAAAACTTACCCTTATTACCAAAGTCAAACGTGACGTCATCTCCAATCAGCATGAATGGAGCCCACTCACGGACTTTGGTGTAGCCGTTGTTTCTCATCCACTTCATGGCCTGGTGAAGAGATTCACTGGCGCTTTCTCCACCAACGAGATGTTCGTAGAATCGTTGCATGAGCTGTTCTGTTGCTGTGTCTGATATGGCCCATAATGCAACCAACACCGACCGAGCACCGGATCCTAAGAACGCTCGAGCGATTCCAATCACTCCTTCAGCTTTGATCTGTCCACTTCCACTGTGACAACAGCTGAGAACAACCAGTTTAGCTCTTACTTTAACTTGTGATATCTCAGCCATCGTCAAAAGATAATCTTGTTCTTGTGGGGTGATATCAGGGCTGTCGGGAGTACGGATAGGGGAAAGGGCGATTTCTCCTCTTTCTGCCTCACCATGTGCAGCAAAGTGTATCAGGCTCACTGATGTTATCTTCTCAAGAACTGCCCGCTTGGTCGCTTGCTCTCCTAACAAAGGCTTTACGCCCACCAGTCGTCCAACCATCTTTGCTTCCTTTCTTGCACAAGGTAATGAGGCGATGTGCTGAAAATATCCCTTGAACATGACCCAGTCAACTTTGGGATCACCCACGATCAGTGCATCAGTCCGACTGTGATAATTCACTGGACTATCTTGAATGAGCTTGAGCGTCATCAATGAGGGAACTACACGGATGCGACGGGTCTCCGATAAGAATTGCCCCTCCTTTTCACGCAGGGCAGCAAATGGAACTTTATATAAGCTGCTATGAGGTACAATGATGACTTCGGGTTCCACAAGGAAATCTGCAACGTGGAAGATGAAGAGTTTGGAACTCATAGAAAGACTTGATTGGAAATCTGAAACAACTTCTTCATCATCTTCTTCGAGAAGTCTCAGATCTGTGAGGCTTCCCAGCTCATCTGAACTGTGTTGTGGCTCGATGACAAGAGGCAAAGATCGATCCTCACATTCCCATTTGGATTGCATGCCAAGGCACCGGAAACTTTTGGCAAAAAAATCACTCAAATTACTCTCTAATCGAGTGCCAAGAATTTCCTCACCCACTGTCGTTCTTTTGAAATGAATTTCTCCACTTGTTTTAAGGATCCATATGAAAAGGTCATCATCAGCAAATGAAATGTATAAAAATACACAGTCAGTTTCTTTTCTAACAATATTTTCAATCCCAATCCATGATTTCGGATTGGCTGAAATGTTTGTTTGAACAGAATATCTATCAGCCTGCAGGTCTGTCAGGCCTCTCGCCCGTCCCAGCTCTTCAACATAAAGAGCCTCTCGGGGATTGTTGTTCTCACAAAGAAGAGCACTACAGAACGTGTATGTATTAAAGCCCTGAACCTCTAAGAAAGATGTTTTTAAATGATCTTCATTTCTAAGAGAAAGTCTTAGGTTTTCGTATGTTTCAAAACGTTGATAAAGATAACGTAGCGCTTCTATTTTGTTTCCCTGCCGCAAAATGGATATAGCGAGGCCATCTAAGCTATCTAACTCAATTTCACGGACCCCAATGTCTTTAGCGATTACCAGTGCCATCTCATAATGTTTTTCAGCGGCGGCATATTCTTCCAGACGTAGACACAGAAATCCAAGGCGGTTATACTCTCTTGCTTCTCCTTCTCTGTCGCCTAAATTAATTCTGATCGCAAGTGCTTTCTCACGATACTCTCTAGCCTTCACATATTCTCCGAGTGTGTAAAACAAATCCCCATGATCTCCGTAGGCTTTTGCTTCTCCTTTTCTGTTTCCAATTTCAGTGTTAATTGCGAGTGATTTTGCCAAATATTCCTTAAAGTCCTTAAGTTCAAAAGACACAACCGCTAGGTTTTCATACTGATCTGCAGCTCCATGTCTACAGCCAGTTTCAGTTCTTATTGCAAGTGACTTCTCAATATGTTCCTTAGCCCTGATATATTCTCCCAAAGATTGAAACAAATTTCCTAAGTTTCCGTGATCTGCAGCTGCTCCTTCTCTGTCGCCAATTTCAACTCTAATCGCGAGTCCTTTTTCGTAACATTCTTTAGCGTTGGCGTATTCTCCAAGGGACTGAAATACGGCTCCAAGATTTCCGTAATTTGCAGCCTCTCCTCTTCTATCACCAATTTCTCTTCTGATCGCTAGTGCTCTCTCGAGATATTCTTTAGTCTTTGTAAATTCGCTAAGCAACTGAAACACTTTCCCTAAGGCTTCGCAGTCTTCTTCTTCTCCTCTCCTGTCGCCCATTACATTTCTAATCGCCAATGCTTTCTCGTAATATTCTTTCACCTTGTTACCTTCTCCAAGGTTGAAAAACATATTTCCTAAGCATCTGTAAAGACATACTTCTTTATCGCTGTCGCAGATGTTTATTGCAATCGCAAGAGCTTTCTCATAGTATTCTCTAGCTCTGGTAACATCACCAAGCGAGTGAAACACATTTCCTAAGTTTGTGTAATCCGCTACTTCTCCACTCCTATCACCAATCTCAGTTCTGATCACAAGTGCTTTCTCGATGTATTCTTTAGCCTTGGCGTATTCGCCAAGATAGTAAAACATGACTCCTAAGTTTCCATAAGCCTTGGCCTCTCCGTCTTTGTCGCCAATTTCCTTTCTGATCGTAAGTGCTCTCTCGATGTAACTTTTAGCCTTTTTATATTCACTGAGCTCTAAAAGCAGTTTTCCAAATTCTCCACAGGTATCTGCTTCTTCTTTGCAGTCACCAGTTTGAACTGTCAAGTTTATTGCTTTGTCATAATATACTTTCGCATCGACAAAGTTATTTAGTCTAGATGACATTCTTGCAATGACCAAGGTAAATTCCACTGTTTCGTACGGGTCAGCGGAACCGCGTCTTATGAGGAAAATCTTTCTCGCATATATTGACGCATTTTGGGAATCAGAAATAAAGTAGTATGCTTTGAACATCATAATATAGATATGTTTGTAAATTTTCCTTGCAATTTCACCTTCTTTTCCTTGCAAGCTGGCATTTAATAGCTTCAAAAATTCGTTGCCGAGCTCGATGGCTTTGTGAACTCGACCAGTGTTCATAAGAAAATAGGCAACTTGTACACCTATGAGGTTCGTCCATATCCCGGTTAGAAGATCCATTACGGAGTCACTTGTAACTGTAAACAACTGAAAGAACACAGGAGAACTATGAGTTTTCATATCAAGACAAGCACAATATTTTAAAACATGGGGCTGAAGGCCAAAGGAAAGGAGAAGATTGAGTTAGCCAAAACAAGGAGGAGAATAGTTCAGAGCGAAAGGCAAGCAGCCGGCTAAAGATGATTGTCAAACCAAATATCAAAGCGGATGGAGGTAGAATGCCAAAGCTTCATGTGCCTCACAGCATGCCGTAACTGTGGGATAAGATACGATATCAGAAACGGGGACATATTCTCTTGATGAAAAGCACGGTCTTTACAGCGCTTCGCGTCACAGTTTCCTCGAATTAAAACGTGAAAACCTAGGAATTTCCATGGTTTCATTCAGGCAACCTGTGGTCAGTTGTTTTTAGGCATTGTACTCCCACTTAGTCTGAAAACCGGAAGCATTTCTATACTGTTGATTTTACCCCGTTCAGTTTCGACGACATTTGCGGCTACTTGCATTGCATTCAGCCAAGAGATTGTAATGTCTTGATTCAGCATGCATCATTCGTAGCGAGGATAATTTTGGAACTGATGTTTAATTACCGTTCCTTGCGCATAAAAGAGACAACCGAACGATCTCTTCAAGGATAAAAGCCTAAGTGATGTGACTAATGAAAGCTTCCGAAGGGAAATTTTAAAATTTTCATGCGCGAGGGGAGTTAAATTTTATATTAATACAGGTCTGTAGGAAAAATTTTTAACTGAGGGGATATCATAAACCTCTTCCCCCCTCAGCCCCCCCCCCCCTCCCTATTCCTACGGCCCTGTAATACGTGCCTTATTTACTGGCTGAGCTGGCTGTCTTTTAGGCCAGTGTGGGTGGGGTCTTTGAAGAGAGAAGTGGGATACCAATAGACCTTAAACTTGTCCATAAATGTATTGACAAATGCCTAAAATTGCAGTATATAATAAATGGAAACCAACTACTAGAAATTATTGTACGCGAGATCTCTTGCATCAGTTTTGAGATGAGAAAACATCCGGCATGGGTACCCGAATGCCATGATACCTTGGCCGAGCCTGTACTTTGGCATTGCGTTACGATTGTCTTCCTATCTCACTGCTTCGACACTCGAGCTGCAGAGTGAGTGTGGACCCTGCTGTAGCGTGACTTCTTTTCTTTTTGCGTGACTTTCTCAGCAGAAAGAGAACATACATTTATGCAAATTAAGGACACGGAAATGATGCGACTTCAGATCGATCGTTTGATCGGTTCGGTTTTCCTTGACTTTTACGCAATAAGTTTTATTTTGTTTCTTTTATCGATCTTTTTGGAGTTGGGATTAAAAAAAACATTTATATTCAACCAAAGCCTCTTGTGAGATTGAAGGTGAACCTCCTCGTACGATTTTCGAACTTTTGAGAATAGAACCAAACATAAGTAGAAACATGCGCACATTTATCCTCCTTGAAAGTTATTTCATCGTTATCACAGTAGTCCACCTTCAGTCGCTTTTGATGTCTTTTGATTACGTCCTTTATCGCTATTTTTCAAGCATGATCATTTAATATCATTATTCCGATAAATTCGTTTTCTACTCACGGTCAGGCGAGTCCTGATCAAAGAACCTAGAAATCCACGCATCAGGCGCTAAGGAGATAAAATACGCCTTTCACAGACATAATTATTTGCATGATTTATCGTTTTGCGAGATTCGATGACTAATTAAGATCTCAATTGATCAAACAATCGGTATCTTTCCGATCGGAAGAATCCTTTTGGCGCTAAGAGTTAATTAGGCTCAATTTACTTCAGTTAGACCAATTATTTGCCGGCGGTCGGCGACCACAGTCATCATACATGCAACCCGAGCTGAACGAGAAACAGAACGCTGCAGAAAATGCTCAGTAGTGACCTAATAAATACGACTTACCAAGTGGTCCGAGTCTAACCTCCGAAGAATAAATTTTGTTAAACGGGCAATGTCTGTAATGTCATGTTGAATCTCATTACCAGGTCCTTTTTAACTCAGACTCGACGAGGGAGGACTACGTAAAAGACTAGATTTCTTGATTACGATGATCCCTTGGGGTGGAGAAGACTGTATGAGGGTCTATGTACCGGCCAATCAGAGGAGGCTCTTCTCAACAAAGCCTTGAAGGTCCAGCGTTTATTTTTGGGGCGGTGTTTAGCTGAGAAAATAGGGCAGGTGCCATAGTTTTTCAAACTAAAGGTTGTTATGAAAACGAGTGCGCTGTGACGCCACCATAATTACTTACTAGTGACAATTTACTAACGACGATTTTTTTGGTGAAATTTTACCCGCAATCCGCTACGTAAACATGCCACCAACCAACGATTAGATTCTCCCTACATGAATTGCGAGGAAATCAACTTTAATAACATACCGGTATTCACAAAATGTATAGTGCAAATACTAGATAGCTTCTTTTAAATCTAAACAGTTGTTTTTCTATGAAAATATTTTACATTGACAACGATTTGGAAATTTTCACTTCACAGCACTCAAGTATCAAGATTTTCCCGATGTGCGAGATCCACCTCGAGAATCTTCTCAACTTCAGCCTTGTAATCCATATCCATTTCTTGATCATGTATTACCCCAAAGTGATGCAAAGCTTCTCGATACATTTACCTTTTTTTTTTCGATAGCCCGCGTAAATTTAAAGTGATACAATAAGACATGGAAAACACCACCATTTCCATAATATAAAATTTATAAATATTTATATTAATTATTTCATGAGATATAAGATTAGTGAACAATACCTTCTTACTAATCAACACCCCCCTCTGACAATCGCCTAATAACTGGAAACTGTATTGGTCGCTTTTTTTTCGAGCGGAAGGCCGACAAATTAAAAAAAAAACGACAAGTGTGTTTTCAATCGACTTAGTACCTATCCTTTTGTCTGTTACAAAGGAAATTAGGAAAAATATTGGAAATAGGAGCAAAGCTCTGAAGGAAAAGGGTTGAAGAGACAAGAGCTTGGTGATAGATGTGAAACTCAGAAAGTATCACACACGACTAGTTTAAAAACAAATCGAGTGACCAGGATAGAGCTGGAACACAACTGAATGTACAGGTGTGTTTAAGTGGTTAGTTTCACAGAAGTTGAATGGTCCAGCCACTCTATCAAATCTTTTAAAAACTTTAGGAGACCAAACTGCAGAAGCGAAACAAGAAAATTCAAAGGAAAGACCCGCTACCTTTTCATCTCTCTGTCCCCTTACTACATGTTTTCCCCAAAAGCCAAAAAAAATTCTGAAGAAATACAATGTTATGAAGTACTTTTGGTCAATCCTTGAGGCCAGGTTGGATTGAGAGAAAAAATCTGAAAGGAAAAAGTGGAAAAATGTAAAAGGGCCTTTCTATTCCGACGAATCCTTCTTCCCCCCCCCCCCCCCCCCCCCCACAACCACCCCCAAACCAAAAAAAAATAAAAAATAATATTCAGAGATTCTTTGGGCGCTAGGTGGACAAAGAAGGTCGTCCCCTACAGCTGCGATACTCAGCCCAAAGTCAGCCCAAAGAATTGTCATATCTGGTCGGTATCGTTTGGGCTCCTGGTATGAGATTCCCGTAAATTTGATTAAATACGTTCTCCACATAGCAGAGCCTTTTTTTTTTAGCATATATTAAAAACACGTAATGATTGTTTAATTTTATGAATGAGTGAAGGATCCCTAAAACGCGAACCCTAATACGTAGCTCATGATGACTTTAAAAATAACGCTCCTAATTTTCTTTGCCATTTCCAAGTTCACCACAATCCCACTCAACTCGATTTACTAGAAGCCCACGTATAACTGATCAGCGGTCACCGCAAGCTCGCTCACGAACAGTCAAAAACTTGTCAAGATGGCGTCCAAGATGACAACGACTCCAAACGCAATCGTCCAGAACACCACAACTTTGCTAATGATACGACTTCACTTTGTACCGCAACACTAAATAAGCCGCTAATCTCAAAATAATGAAGAAAAGGGAGAGGACGAGGCAATCGAAATAAACCTTCGCGCCTTCTAAATACAGGGCATTTTCTTCCACATCCATAGACGCCAAAACTTCTTCACTGTTCGTAAATATACATCGTCTGTCCTTGCATTCTAAAGGTCCTCTTTTATTGCCATATATGGCCACCACCGTTCCTTCCCAGCTGTACCGCGCGTAGGAAACGTATGTGAGCCACTGCATGTACTTTGGAATGGTATCAAAGTTAACGAAGAAACCGCTGAACAGTAGGACAGGGATACCAGTCACTGGAGCGACGTAGACCGCAGTCTATGACAGGAAATAAAACGATAAGACATTTTTAACTGCCCATAAAAAATATGCAATCAGTTGAAAGGTAAAACGCTCTGAACGACAGCAAGCGTAAGACACATATTAAGCCAACAAAAATCGCAAGAAAAAAATAAAACAAATTAAAAAAATTACGGGACATTTGTGACCTACGCAGCGGTTAATGCAGAGACAGAAAAAATATTTGCGTATAGCGGATAACGTAAAAACGACAAACAACACGAGAAACTTAAGACTGGTGTCGTAGACAAAGGCAAAAAAAAGAGTTAATCAGAGGAGGGCTCAGGAAAATTCGTAGGCAGTAGAATATGCTGAAAAAAAACCAGAGGATTTAAAATGTATGAGAAGGAGAACAACTGTATGTTACGTTTAAGTGTCACAACTCACCGGAAGACTGGGCGCGACCGTCCCTATTAAGAGCCCAATGGATTGCGCTACAAGACATGTCAGTATCGTGACGGCTACAAACTGAGTGTAACGCAATCCTTCGTTTGGTTGATCTGTCATGAAGTATACTATTGTACAGTAAATCACTGGAAACAAGATCTGCAAAGAAAACAGGAATTTGCAATTTGTTGAAACTGACTCATCACAGATAGTTTGTCCACAGCCGTTTGATTAAAATTGAGGAAAAAAGCACGAAAGTGACAGCTATTTCCTGACATCCCCTCCCTATTCCAACTCCCGTGCGTTTACGTTGGTTACATCCCCAGAGGATTTTATTACAATCGCGCTCTAGAAGATAATCTTGGAGACAAAAAGGGGTCTAAGAACAGGCTACCCTACAATTTACTCAATTCGAATGAGTAAATAGTTTGTAGGCTTGTCCAGATGCAACCATCAACTAACCTTTTTGATAAAGTATTAACTTTTCCGGGTTGTTGCTACGGGGCTAAATCAAATTTAAAGCCGTTTTCCTGGCCAACATTACGCACATGACGTACTGACTTAAACCCAGAGTTTGACCAGTTATTACCAACAATCCTTCAAGGCCAGGCCCTGGTTGTTCAAAGGCTGAATCACACCAAGCCTGCGAAAACACTGTTCACTTGATAAATTTCTATCTCGTGGATAGCGCAGAATGTTTGGTTGACACTTATTCACTGGACTGCGATTGATCCGTTGGATAGCACTATCCACCCTTTGAAAAACTGGACCCAGACGCATAAGTGAAGTCATCACAGGCAATTATTTTTTCAACACCACACAAAATAGAACTTACGTTTTCGTGCGTGCATCAGTTGATTAGGAGACGTAAATTGTGGTAAGGATAATAACGAAACTCGCCTACAGCCGCTTATTTTTCAGGCCAATTTTTGACACCATCTGTGATTTGACACTCAGCAGACCCACAGCAAAATGAGAACTGATTATCAATCGCGTGTGAACCAGTTTCTTTTTAAAGTTTTCAATTATCCTTACCTGTAAGGGAACGTCCGCCATTGTATTTGCTAGGTAGTAAGACTTGAGGCTATACCAGTTGTTCAAATGCTCTCGAATAAACACTAGTTTTTCCATGGGGACTGAATTAGAAAAAAAGGGAAAGAGTAAAATTATTTCGGTACTTGACTTAGTAAACGGTATGAGTCCCAACCCTCCTCACATCAAGCACTCCACCGCCTCTGCGTTTTATGCATGTTGTAAGGAGTGAAACGCTGCAAAACAAACAAACAGACAAAAGCCAAGAGAACAAAACAGAACTGTTAATACTCCGAAACTGAAGCATTTAGAAACCAAAATCGAGTTACAAGGATCTTGCTTCCCTTACATGTTAACACAGTGGGCATAAGAGATGTGAACATGAGGAACAGAAGCGAGAAAAACAAGCAGCCAGTGTTGTTGAAGACTTTACTGCCGTCATTACCAATGCCGTGATACAGGAGTCCAATGAGAAGGCCGACAGATGCTGTGGACACGAAACGTAGGTGAGTAAAAATACGATCCCTGAAGATGGACTGTGCGGCTCTTTTGAACAACACCAGGAACTGTAGACAAAAGAAGATTAAAAATTAAGCATCTTGGCAGAAGAAAAAAGCTGCCCTTAACTAAGCAAATTCACTTTTCAGGGAACAATCCAAACTCTGTTGGCAACCACGAGAGATAACAGAACATTTTCTGATTTGAAAAACACTTCTTTCTATCTGTTCGCGGGTTTACCGCTCTCAATTCGTCTGTGTTACGGTATTAAGCTTACTTACACCGATTTTGACACTTTAAAAATCATAAATTATGTGTTCACACCACGCCGAATCAGTTCACAATGGTAACTTAAACCCTAGGATTGACCCAAAATCTAATTTCTCCTTACAATATCATCCCCGAATCACACATTAAGGTCATGAGAACACAGGGATGATCATGAACCCATGAAATTCTTGATGGTTAAGCAAATTCTCCTCGTCAGCACCTTAGGAAATGAATAGAGAACAGTATGGAGAATATGCATACTGATGTTAAGGTGTAATGGGTTGAGATATAATCACTCTAAGCACCTGGGTGGTTTGACTTGCAGCATGTATTATGCTGTCAGTACTGGTCTTGACATTACAGTTTGGTAGTATTGACACCACCATGTTTCTTGAATCATAGCTACTGCTGGTACTACTGGTCAGGCTCTTTTTCTGCGTCTCTGCCTCTTCACGCGCCTTCCAGGCCTTCACTAGCCTGGGTATCACGTTCTCGCCATACTCCCCAGACGCTACTTCTATAACTAAAACAATAAAACAACAAAGATGAGGAAAACTGACATCTTCGCTGCTCAGAAATGAGCCCGCGCTTCTTTCCCGAAGTTCCTTCTCAAAAAGTTCGGAGAACAGGAGCTCTAGAATTAGTTAAGAAATATGTCGTACGCTCTACCAATCAGAAGACATAAAAACATCGAAGAGAGCCAAAGAGGAGTCGAACTTTCCCTGGAGCGGGAATATACGAGTGAGAAAGTCACGATTGGATCAATTTTGCTTTTGATTGGTCGCGAAATAAACCAAATCCAAATTCATACCAGAAAACTTTTGGATCCGCAATTTATCTATGACACTAGCGAGAGAAAAACGAAGAAACAAAATAAAACAAATAGACAAAGGAGACCAAAAAGCGCTCGAGCTCAAGCAAGTACTTACTGTAGTCTGCAGGATTGTGGTACTTGGGACATTCCAGACCTTCAGAAGCCAAGTAAGGTATGAGATCTTGTACAGTGCCTTGGAACAAGCAGTTACCCTCTGCCAAAATGTACAACTGAAATACACATGGAGGGGAATTTTAATAAAAATACCCTGACCATTCTGTAAAAAAGAGCTTCCCTTTCTTCTCAATTGAACCGAATTTTTTTTAAAGTGTTCAAATTTTATAAGCAATTTTCATTGTTTAAATAAGAAGAAAAAAGAATTGAGGGCTCTCCACAATTGACACCAGGGCAAAGTTGAATAGGGCAAGTATGAGGTCAGTACAGGGTCAGCTCACCTTATCAAACATTTCAAACAGTTTTGCACTTGGTTGATGAATGGTACACACCACAGTCCTCCCACCATGAGCAAGTGTTCTCATGAGGCTGATACACTGAAATGCGGATGAACTATCCAGACCACTAGTTGGCTCGTCTAGAAAAATCAATGGTGGATTGTTCACCAATTCCAGTGCTATTGCAAGCCGTTTTCTCTGTCCTCCAGATATCTCATTCAGCCTTGTGTCAGCAGTCTCTGTAAGGCCCAGGTTCAATAGGATTTCGTTGATCTGGAAAACAAATAGGAACAATTCAAATGCTTATGTACACTAACAAACAAACCTCTATCACAGAGGTCATGGGTTCAAATCCCGCACAGGCCTGAATTTTTTTCAGGTCCTATTTTCAACTATTCGTTTCAGTAGTGTTTTTAGCTGCGAGGAGCTCTTAATTTCATCTCTCCACTGCAGTGCAAATATATGAATTTCATATATCTAAAATCATCAAACTGATAATTATTAGAGACTGATGAGTTTAAGATTTGGAAAGATCTAGTTTCTGTTTCCCTAAATTTTACAACCAGTTTTTTTAAGACCATAATTGGAAGTCAATTAACTTACAACTCTTTCTTTTTCTTCAAGGGATAAAGATTCTCTGAGATGTAAATTTGCAGACACCTGTAGGAAAATGAGAATATCAATAAAATTAATGTTTTACAACCAGTCCTTGTATCAACTTCAAGTTCAGTTGACTGCAGTTTACAGCTGCTGGAAGGCCATAATATCTAACTTACTGCTAGCCTATTTTAGTCCTTTAATCTTACTTAACTTATTGAAAGTTGGTCAATTGGTTGTCTGTCTAAGCATTGTCATGGCTTCCCAAAATGTTAGACAAGACTTTTCCACTAGAAAAATAACTTCTGCCAGTCAAATCAACCAAATGCTATTACCATAATAAATCCCCTTGATGGTTTAAAACAAAGAAGGAGCCAACATTTTTCTCATTGCTCTATGCAACTTGCCAAATATCCGCAAGTAATATAAGTTAAACCATAAAATAGGGTTTATTTTTTGATTCTTAAAACAAAAACAATCTTACCATCATGGATTCCATGACAGTGAGATGTGGCAAGAGCACATCATCTTGCATGATGTAACAAGACATTTTGCGGAACTGCCGCAAGTTCCTCTCCACGCCATTGACCAGTACTTGGCCATTTGCGTCTTTGGTTCTGATGAAAAAGTTGGATCAGCGGTTTTCAGGTGCTCTTTATACTTATCAAAAATAATTTGCAAAATAAGTAGAGTTGAAACCTAACATTCACTGTCCAAGCCTTAATTACCTTCAAGATCTTAATGTACCTTCAACTCTAAATTAATAAAGAAAGCTAGTTTTAACAAACTTAATGCACCTTCACCTCTAAGTTAACAAAGTCAGAAAGAGAGAGAAACTTCTCTCTTCTATCATATATTTTTTTCAACATTAACTCTTTATGCAGAAAGACTAACGCGTAACTTCTCCATTTAATATCCATACATCATCCAAAAATACAGAGAGAAAAATATGAGAAAACTTGAACTTATCAGGTAAAAGTTGCCATGTTTATCTAACCCTGAATGCAAATGGAAAAGGAAATGTGTGACTGCAAGAGAGGAGAGTTAACAATCAGATCGTAAGAGTTTAAGGGCTAACTAGTTTAAACAAACTGCTCTCATCTGTCCAATTTTCCACAATAAAAGAAGGCATTCCCCAGAATGGAAGGTGTACACATTCAACTTGGTAATAACCAGGCAGCAATTTTTCAAACTTCAATTCAGAGGAAAACATCTTGACATAATTTATGCAAATACAGGTAGATACAAATTGAAGATAACTTGGCTCAGTGCAAAGAAGCCTGCTGAGTAAAGCTGCTTCACATCAAAATAATCATTGATGACAAAAACTGATGTTTGCTCAAAAATAACTCTCTTTGTTGTGGCATTACCAATTTTTTCAACTGTAACAATACAGTTAAGTTTATTACATCTGAAATTTAGAAATAGTGACTACTTTTGGCAAAAATGTTTGCAGCTGCTCTGGAGTCTTACCTTGAACTTCGCAAATTTATTCTGAATTTCGTAATAACAACATTGTAAATTATAAATTATGACAGATATGCACCTGTATCCTGCTAAAATATTTATCAGTGTGGACTTCCCAGCTCCTACAGGAAGACAAAATACAGCATATCATTAACACATGGAAATAAAATTGTATAGTTTAAGTTAAAGTTGCAATGAAAGTTAACCACTTCTAGCATTACACAATTTAGCCAAATTTCCCCTTTAACACCAAAGAAAGTCAGCCTCATTCCAAGATGAATCATGGTGAATTTAGGAAAGGTGCAAAGTATCACTAACTCATGGCAACTTTTTCCACAAAATTTATTCTTTAGGCAGGAGCATATGTATTATTCACTTCTTTATAAAATTGCCAAGTTTGGGTTCTCATCTTTTCTCGACTTTGCAAGATAATCCAATGAAACTTAATATACAAATTGGCAAAACACCACATTTAATTGATGTAGAAACTGAGGTGGCTTTGAGATTAATTCCGAGAACAACTGTAAAAGTTACAGGTGAAAAAAATGAAAAGGGAGCTTTCCACTTTTTCAGAGTAGCATATCCAGTAATTAGGCCCTGCAAGCAACATCTTCCCATTTTCACTTAACCCTTTAACTCTTGTAAGTGACCAAGAAAAAATTTCTCCTCACAATGTCAGTACAATATCAAGCAGACAGGTGATGAGAATAGAGAAGAATATCAACTAGGGGATCATTAGTTGATCCAATAACAAATTCTCCAAATGAACCAGGAATGTATGGAAGGCACTTTGGAGAATTACCACTGAGATCATAGGAAGGAAAGGAAAGCATCAAGTAGAGCAGGGTAGAAGATGCAAGAAGGCACAACCAGAGCCAAAAATTGTAATTAAGTACAAATTGAAAGTATGCATTAGCGATGTGTGAGCCTCTTTTTCAATTGTCTGACTGCTCAGGTCACAAAGTTAATCAGTCAGTTAATCGTTTAATATCTATTTCCCTGTTTACATACCTGAGGGACCAAGGACAGCAACAAGTTCTCCACTTTTAAACTCTCCTGACACCCCATGAACAATTGCCTTTTGCTCTACAAAACAAATAGGGGTAGAAAAACTTTTTACATTGAAATATAATTCTACAGTAGTCTTGGTTTAGACCTTCAACACTTCAAGAGCTGAATGCAACACATTGAGTGGCAATCAACAACAGCTTGAAATTTGAAAGAATGCCGAATCTTATTGTAGTCAGGCCTACTGTCAGAACTACAAGTATTGATCATATCATGTTATTGGTTCAACAGGAAAAATGTTTTTACTGTATGTTTTTTTTCAGTTTTCTTTTATCAAATATATTTCATTTTCTGTTTGATTTTTTTTTTAACATAATTTTGCTTTGTTTGGTTAATCCATGGAAGTTTGACTGTCTTTTTTTCATTTATTTGCTTTGTTTGGTTAATCCATGGAAGTTTGACCGTCTTTTTTTCATTTATTTCAGGTTTGAATTGATTACATTGTTAAGTCAACATCAATTACATTTACTTCTACTGTTTGGCTTCCATCAAGTCGAACAATGCTCCAGTCACAGAAAAAGACACAGCTTATTCGAAACTACTTGGCCATTACTACTCAACTTAGCTTCTGTTTGGAAGGTCACATAGCAAAGAATCATCCAGAGATTAGACGGTTTAGAGGAAATCTTTTAATCAGCACAATCAGCAACAAAAAGTTATTACTGATGAGAATTTCTACAGATGAGTTGTAATTTGCTACCTTTAAATATTTCTTAATTTTTAAGATTAAACTCTCAAGGGGTAAGGATAGGAAGTATCATTTTTCACTCAGCTTGCAAACATGTGACAGGACACTTACATTCATGTGCCAGATTTGACTATTTATAAAATTTTCCAAAGGTCAAGAGGTCTTGAAAATGGACATTAAAATACCACACACATACCACATATATTTCTAGTCCATATTTGTGACTAAATATAATTCCATGGAGGAATGTTGTAACTGTATGTCTTTCAAAAGTGATGAAATGACATTCAAACCAAAGATCTGTTCTGAATCATGTATATAATAAAAAAGCTAATGAACTTCAACTAAACTCCACAATTACTGTGCATGGCTAAAGTTAACTTGATTTCCTAGCTAAAACTGGTTTTTCCTGTTTTAAATCAGCTGTCACATGCAAGGACAGCAGGCTTGCATGATTCTGGACTCGTACAATCACACCACACAAAAAGTATTCAAAGGTCATCATTTCAATTGACTTGTAAATACATGTAGTTAGGCAGTTAAGTCAGACATAACAGTGGGCATACATAGTTTAAAAGCTGCTGGTTACTACCGACCCTTCATGAATTGTGCAGCTATTATGCAACTCAGTGTAACTGAATAACCAAGCAATGAAAAAGAGTTTGAGGGTAACATCACACAATAAAAGTTGACATGGAAGAGGAAACGAGGTATTAACAAGCAGGATTAGTGGTCAAACTTCTGTCTTCCATGGATACTTCCAACAGATGTTCCAGCTAAGTCCAATTCTACAGGATCAATCCAGCCACAAACATGCAGAATTGGCGTGTACTTCTGTTACCTCCTGTCAATCAGTAAGTCTGTCCCAACAGGATATAACAACATCAAGTGCTTGCACATGCAAAGTACTTTAATATAAGTAGGAGTGCTAGAACAAATAAGACTTCTTCCTGGGTGTAATTTTTTTGAAAAAGTTCAATGTTTATCTATACATAATTAGGTAATAATGGAAATTTGTTTAGACTTGAAAAAAATCCTGGTGGCACTTTGCACAATAATCTGGAATATGTTATTTGAATGATCTCATATCAAGATTAAATATTCAGAGAATGTAAAGCATAATCAGTAGTATTACCTTCTCAAACATCTGAGAAGTAATTTCATTATTAAATTTACATTATTTACAAAAATGCTTTAAGCTCTGTGACTTTAATGTGAGATTATTTAAAATTCTAGTACGTTTTGGGTCTATCAAAGAAGCAGAGTATTTACTGTTTTTTTCTGGAAACCTCGAAAACAACAGAGGCAACTTGCACTTAAGGTCAACATCGTGCACAGACTTTCCTGTTATATTACACCGCGGTTAAGTATGAAGGTCAGTTTTCCTGACAACAAATATACTTAAATACGACTGGATGAACTGAATGTTTTTGGGTTTGAGCGCCAAGACCTTTCAGTAAAAGACACGTTATTTCAATTGCCTATGTTTCTTTTTTGCTTCGAATATGTTTATCCAAACAGGGGCTTAACGAACACTTAATCAGTCCTTTTTAGCTTCTGATTTCACGAAAGTAAAATACATCAATAAAAGTTTGCCCTTTTCTCAGGCAACCAAAAATTGTATATTAATCATTTAAAATTGTATAAATTGAAATTAAATCTCGGGCTGTAACCAAAAGAAATTGTATTATTTTTCTTGTTTTTGTGCCTGAACGGAACGCGGATTTTACATGGTTTTCGTTGCTAAAATCTTTGAAAATGAAGCGGACGAACGACTTGAAACAAAGGAGTATCAAATGCTCTAAAATAGTCAACAAAAATAATTCAAATAATGCAGGAAAGTTGACTTGACTGATTGGAGAAAAGATATGTTTAGAACGATTCATGCGCTAAAACTTTTAGGAAAAATAAATAAGCATCAGGGGAAACCCACTAGCTAGACCCACGCCTGGAAAAAGTCTACAGGTACTAAAACTTTTCCCGTTGTGATGTGATGTCGTTATGGAATATTTCTTCTTCGAAAATCCTTTTTTATTTGTAAAAGAAACTGTAATGAACACGATTGATGCCGGGAAAAATTTTTTATAAAAATTGAAAAGAAATTCTCCCAGCTTGAAAGCGAAAGCCAGAAAACTGTTTACCATAATAAGGTATTTCCAATAATGTTTGTTGCACAACTGTGAAGTGCTCTCTTTCAGGAGAAGCCAAAACACGATTCTCGATTTCAGGGAAAATTCACCGAAAAAAATAATCAGAGTAAAAGATATTACAGAAGGCAGATATATATATTTCATGATTACAGGCACGCCGGGCTAAATTCAGACAAATTCTTAACAACGCTTTGTCTTCCTTTGTCGGCCATAGTGTGACCGTGTCGAGTTGTTATGCTCGTCAAGCCTGAACGAAGGTCTTCAAGAAAGACTTCTTTCAGCAATTATTATAATTTTTTGATTCAAAATTTAAGTATTTAAGATGAAGCTCTTGAAGACACATTATTAAATTTAGGGTCTGAGATTAGTCTTTTTTCTAGAAGGGTTTTCGTCAACATCTTCCTCCACGTTTAATTTCGCTTTCGGTTTCCTAATCGAGTCCGCACTCAAAGAATCACCCAGAGAGATCTAGATTTTCTGCAAGCTTTCAGCAATGAATGTTGCTTGTGTTCGCTTGGAAAATATGTTTCCTCTTACCTTGTCGACCCAGCTTTACACTGTAAGTAACATCGTTGAATTCTAGATCGACTCGCTGTCTCGGTCGCTGCCAAAAACTTAACCGTTCGAGGTATTCCCCGGCTTCGAGCATCGAATCCTTGCTATCCACGGAACTCGCATCCTCTCCTGAACAGCATTTTACCGCCGTTTTGTAGTTCTCGGCTCGTCCAGTGATAAAATTTTCCATTTACTTTGCCCACTTGCAATTCCTGGGTATATTGTTTCTCAAATTATTATTTTTCTTGAATCATGTGAGACCTCCTTTGTACTCGTCTACGTCGACTCAAAGTCCAACCTGTGTAATTAATTAATAATTTATAAGTCACATTTTCGGCGCAAATGTCTAATTTTCTCTGTATCTCGGCAAACTTGCGGTTGGATAGAACAGGTTACGAACCACCAGTATTGTAAGGGTTCCTGCCAGAAGGTTCTCCTTTAGAAATTGAAATTATGCAGATTTCCTGTGCGAGGTCAAGTCAAGCTACTTTAATTGCAGAACGGATTGTTACGTCACAAACTTCTGGACAAATTTCCAGCGTAACAAAATATCGCTAATAGCATTATCGCTTTTGTTTTCGCGGAGTAGCTGCAAGGAGAGGCTTAAAGTTCACAGCCGTAATAAAACAGTGCCGAATTCTTTATTGAAAGGGCTTGCTAGAGGAATCTACTTACGGGCCAATTTTACGCTCTGTATCGTCTTCAATCGAAACATGTTTTTTTCACAACATTAAAGGAAAGTCCTGCTCAACATCACATATCGTCAATCGAGACGATTTAATTTAATTCATGGCCCACCGTTGTTCAAAAGACTTTAAAAAAATTATTATAACAACAAAAACGAACTTGAGACGGCCTCCCACATTTTTGGAACCGGAGATATTGTGTCTATTTTCAGTAATATTCCACGTGGCGAATACGCACAATAGATATCAGCCGAGTTACTCAAATGGTCAACTACGACCAATCAAGATCATGCAAAAATCACGAATTTTAATCCAGCAACGAATTTCCTCCAAAAAGATAGCCTGAATAGCCACAAAATAAAATTACTTGCTAGCCCAGTTGTAACTTGAACTCGTTGACCGTGAAATAATTGAATTCCTCACATTGATTCTATGATTCACATCATTCTTAGGCTCTCACCAAGTCTTCTAACTGATTAATGTGAATAATAAGTAAAATTGCCCTTCAGTAATCTGAAATACTTCAGAGCAAGATGTCTTGATTCAAAATAATTTTTGGTTATTGGACCTTAAATTAAGGTATTGATCACATGTTGCAAAGAAAAATATTCAAAAATATGGTAAAATGAATTTCCAACTCCAGGCTGAGATAATAAATAAATGAAATGATAAACATCAGATGCTGCAAAGAAAAATATTTAAAAATATGGCAAAGTGAATTTCCAACTCCAGGCTGAAATAATAAATAAATGATATTGATCTTCCTAACAGATAAATGGAAAGAGCATGCATATCAAACATTATTTTCAATTTCTCACTTTCTCTATCTTCTTTTTTTACCTCCTTACACCCTAACATATCAGTATCAATATTCTCCACACTCTCCTCTCTTTATCTTCTTTGATACAGACAAAGAGAATTTATTCAACACTCACAGCTTCTTTGGCTGGCAATCATATCGGTACCTTTATTCTCATCACAGATCTTGATTAATGAGGGAGGGCATTCGGATTTTCTGTTTTGCACTGTTGGCTGTTTTTAGATCGGTTTTTCAGTTTTGGGCCAAAAAACTGTGGTTTTTCAGTTTAAGTGTGTATTGCAGTTGGCGGATTTTCTGTTTTTCAGCATTTGTCTTTTGGTTTTCATAAATATCACCAGTGAGTTTTTGGATTTGGTATCTGATGTGGTTTTTGGTTTTTCCTATTTGAGTTCCTGTTTCTCCTCTATTTTAGCAGCAATTATGCACCTCCACTGATCTGGAATAGCCACAAAACCTCTGCATGCTCCACTTGTCACTGACTGTATTGGATCAATTAGGGTTTTGATAACTGGGATGTGAAAATTTATTGGTTTAGATGGTTTGGTGAGTGGTTTTTGGTTTTGATAGAATTTTCTGTGGTTTTAGGGTTTTGAATGATTTTTTGTACAGTTTTTACAGTTTTATGGTTTGACCCTGATACCCCCTTATTAATAATTCACCAGTATTACTGTAAGGAGAAACTAGGTGCTGGTCACTCTTAAGGTTTTTAAAAAGGGCCAGTTAGCACTTTACCTCTGCATAGTACAAAAAATAGAAAAAACACCAAAGAAAAATGCACATTCCAAAGCAAACAATGTCTTTCTGTCTATTTGATGAATTTTTACCCTCTCTTATCAAAACATTTTGAGATGTACCATCAGTATGCATCCATACTGTTCCTTACACATTTCCTAAGGAACTGACAAGGAGAATTTGTTTAACAATCAAGAACTTCTTTAGTTGCTGAACATTTCCTACATTCTTGTGACCTTGCTGTTCAATTCAGCTGTGATATCGTGAGGAGATAATAGCTGATTGTCACTCATAGGTGTTCAGGGGTTATTTCTTTTGTATAGTGAATGTAAAGGAATTACCCTCAAATTAACCTCAGACAGCTACTAAAACTTAACCCTTTAACTCCCATGAGTGACCAAGACAGAATTTCTTCCTACATTATCAATATAATATCAAGCAGACAAGTGATGAGAAGTTAAGGTAAGTTAAGAAGTTAGAGAGAGAAAAAATAAGCACTTATCGAAAAAAAAATGGGATAAGCCTGTGAGGTAGCTTGATGTTAGTAGAACTGGAGGATTAGCACCAAAATTAGACAGCAGCATTTATTGTCCCTTTTTAGTTGTTTTTAATCACAACAGTCAGGTTTGTTTCCAATGGAATGATTGTATAAGACAAATTTCTCATCCAATGTCCAAGGCCCCCCTTCCCATACTTTATCCACTCATCACAGACAGGAAAAGATGTAAGCCTTCAGAAAAAATTGTTGAAGTTTCTTTTCAAAATTTCCAAGAATTTTTGTCAAATCTCCAAATTATCCTATTCCCGGAACCTCTTTTCAAATTGCTAGAGGAATTAGAAATTAGTCACCTTTTCTTTGGTTTTGCCAGTTTTTGTATGGAAAGCCAAAAACAACTGTATCATAATCCTCTAACTCATCTTCCTTCTACCAACCCACATAACTGAGTATGCAAGAACTCTCCATGCCCCAAAAGCAATGCTAACCCCTCCCACACCCCCCCCCGCCCACTCGCAACGACTCCAGCATGATGAGAGATTATTGAAAAAGCTGCAGTCTAACGCGGCAGAGGGAAGCAGACTTGCAGACACATCATTTTGCTAAGCACGTATGCGAAACATCGTTAAGAACAAGCCAGCAATAGCATGCAGAGCGTTAGCCTACGTGTAGCCGTGCCCTCCTCCCCCTTCCGTTTCTCCTTGGGGAGGAGGGTACGGCTACACGTAGGCTAACGCTAACAGAGCGTTCATAGGGAGAAATGATGAGGGGAATGTAAGCAACACTGACACGTCTCGCATTGCAGTTACACGGATTCGAGAACTATGCGAAGGTGATTGAAGCGATTATAGTCAAGGTGAAGGTTATTTTATCGTTAGCAAGGAAATCTCTCGATCCAGAAAAAACGCACGTTGAGCTGTTGAGTGTTATTTGACTAGACGGACATGTCAAGTGTTTCGAGTAAAATGTGAAAAATAAATTATATTGTCACCCTTCTCAGGACTTCACTCATCCGGACGATCACATGATAACTCCTGATTCAAACCATTTGCTGTAAATTGTAATCTTTAAAAACAACTTAAAAAAAAAACTACTGACGAATTCAGACGGGTTTCAGACGCGCCATTCTATACACCTTGACGGCCAGCTGTCCGCCTCCTCAGTCCTTCCAGTTGCCTAGGTGGTATTGAGAACAAGTAAAAAGACAAAGCAAAGATGTCTACTGTCTATATCATTCATGTTCCTCTAAAGATCGATCTGCGATCTCTTAACCAGGACGACTGCTGCTTTCCCAGTAACCAACAGCGTCCTCTTCTCCGGTCCTCTCCGGTCGGCCATTGAGGTGTTTGAGCCTACAGTCTACCAGCGGTGAAGTAAAAAAATAAAAATAGGGGCGAAATGGCGGAGTTACGCAGCAGTATGTTAAAGTTATTTTCATTTCTCTTCTTTTTGCTCTGCTTTGTCACTCTGCGAGTTTCCTCGTGTGGAATAAGCACACATATAGACATTGGCCATCAGGCTATCAACTGGTTTAAAGATACAAGAAATAACACTGATTACAGGGAAATCATTCTGAGGCACCAAGACGCGTTCATAGGCGGAAATCCATATCCGGACGCCATGTATTCGGGTTTGTGCTTTAAAGGAAAATTTCATGCGGTCGCTGAAGATACACATTGGGCTCCCTTTATTAATGCCACTGTTAGGTATATCAGGAAGAAATACCCAAAACCTTGGGATCAGGTGAGTGGAATCGATAGATCATATCCTTTACTTGAACTGCGCTCTTGACATGTCCAATCACGATCCTTCATTTTCCACTCTTAACAACTCAAACTTGACCCCACTGATCACTTAATTTTTTATATGTATGGCTACTGCTGAGTTTACTATCGCTGTAGAATAATGAAAAGTTGAATAATGATCATATTTTAAGGTTGTTGTGGTGATTTACAGACTGAAAAAGTGGTAAATGGAAGGTTAATTGAGACTTTCTTGAACCATCACGCTTCAATGTGTCACGCGATATTACCGAACATTGCCTTTTTCCCGTGTTGACCACTTTCACATCATTTTTACCATTTGGATTTAAAACAACAATCCCGATTTCTCAGCATATAGCTTGTTAGGAAAGATGCGGAAAAATCCCATCTACAGAATCTTCGGAAGAATGTCAACAAGGACATGGGTAATTGTGAAGAAGAGCTCCCCAAAAAACCTGTCGGCCGACTGTCGGTCAACTGTCGGCCGACAGTCGGCCGACAGTTGGTCGTCTGTCGGCCGACAGTCGGCCGTTTGTCGGCCGACAGTTGGCCGACAGACAGCCGACAGGTTTTGCCCGAAATATAGGCTGCCTGTCGGCCGACAGTGGACCGACAGTCGGCCGACAGTCGGCCGACTGTTGGTAATGTGTCGGTTACCTGTCGGTAGCTTGTCGGTAGCTTGTCCGTGAAACGTTAACACAAACCTTAATGTTTTCTCTCGGTTTTCGCTTGATACTACATCCAACATGTGTAATACGTTGACAATTGACTTTCAAGATTTGGTGGCTCCTAAAGGAGCCGTTTTGTGAGTGGTGAAATATACAAGATACTTCACTCGTAGAATCATGATTTTAACGGCGCGCGCCTAAATCAATTATCGCATCACGCATCCAAGTCTAATTATCGAATTGTTGCGTATAGTAATTTATTACCTAACATAACGAGTAAAAAGATTGATAGTTGTATCATTTATTAAACTTGAAATTGGTTATCAGAGTTTTTGGCCGAGTTTTTCGATTAAATTATCTTCCAATGCGATTCTTAGATTGTGTGGTGTGTTGTAAATTACGCAAGTGATATATCCTATACGCATCTGATAACAACATTTTGGAAGAAACGTTTCTTTACATACTTTCAACTTTGCCGTCGATCGGTACGTAGGTGAAGTCTGTCAAGTCATACATCACCATTACGGATTGTTATGTCACGTTAACTGTTCGTTTTTAACACAATTTTTCTTTTTTCTTGTCGGTAACCTGTTGGTTAGCTGTCGGTAGACTGTCGGTAACCTGTCGGCCGACAGTTGACCAACAGTCGGCCGACAGGTTTTTTGGGGAGCTCTTCTTCACAATTACCAGGACATGAGTTAATCACGTGTCACTCAAATGAAGAATATGATTGATTCTCATCATATAGTCTATTAGATAGACATTGTAGTCCCAAACTTTTTGGGCCAAAAAAGAAATTTTTTTTTTATTTATCAGTTGAAAATTTATAAAACACCAATTTTAACGAGAGAGGGTGAATCAGGTCATCTTCCAAAAGCAATTTTTTTAAACAAGAAAAAAATTGGCATGGGGAAGTCTTTTAGAAATAATACAGTAAAATGAAAAGCACCTCTGGAAGAAACCTTAGAAAATAGGATTCAAGCTCTCCCCTTCAAAATGAAATGCCCCAACCCTAAAAAAATAAAGGCAAGGAGACCAATCTAACTCTTTGGTCAACATTGATGATTTCAAACACATCATGTCAAGGAAGATAATATAAAATATTTTTGCTTTGTATACAGATTGTATTTACAGGCTGTAACAGCAGCCAAATTGGTTACTTGGTCACTCAATTTATTTTCAAGGTAGTCCTGAAGGATTTCCACCCCATCTATTCTTATGCCAATGGTCTCTTTTGTTCAAGAAAATTTACATAGCTACTCACCACATGATGAAAAATGTCCTTTAGTAAACATATGCACCAGTAAAGCATTTTAAATTTACTACACCTGATTTGATAGGAGACAGAAAAGTTGGTTGCTTTTACCCTGGGATTTGTATCACACCAAGTAGCAGATGTGACATGGCACAGTCTTGGAATTGATCAAGGATTCCTCACCACAATGGGAGATGTTAATTTCTTTGGTTCCTTTCCAGCAGCTCACAGTATCGGTGACCCTGGTGGAGATATGGTTGCATCATTTGAGGGGGACACAAGGAATATAACTGCCAGCATTAATGAGTGGTAGGCAACATTGTTTTGAAAAATCATATTTTTTAAGGAATATTTTCAATCTTGTACCTTTTGGCCCCTGAGAGTGATTAGCATTCAATTTCTCTTTACAACATCTCCCCTGAATCAAACATTTAGGTCACAAGAATAAAGAAAATGATCATTAGCTAAAGAGGCTCTTGAATGTTAAACAAGTTCTTTTCATCAGTACCTCAGGAAATGAATGGGGAACAGCATGGAGGATATGCAAAGTGATTTTAGGGTATGAAGAGCTGAAGGAATACATTTGAAAGTTAACTAGATTCATTTTATCATTTTGCATCAGGTATGTTCCAAGTGGAGATCTAGAAGATATTTATCTTGAATATTATGGGGAAAAAAAGATTGACAAAAATGAGATAGAACTCTGCACTGCCCTCCTTTTGCTTGGTTGGGTTGGAGAGCACATTGGTGGAGCTAAGTTGTTTTCTAAGTATTCAAAGACTTCTCCCTTTTTAATGGAGGACCTGCACTCATACTTCCAAGGTGGGTTAGTGTTTGTATTTGATTGTAATTAGCTATGAGATATTCATCCTTAGACTGTCTTAGAGAGGCACATCAGTTCTTATTTTCAACAGTATGATTCCTTTGGAGAGAACAAGTCTCAATAAAATCCCAGTAAAAGTGATGTTTGTAGAATTAAACTTAAGTCAACCAAAGATCATTGTATGGGATATGTCTGATCTAAGCTGAATTAACCATGCATTTTGATTGGGTCTTAATTACAGTATTGATCTATTTGAGGACAGATGCATAGATGACATTACCAATAACAGTATTTTCCTTTTTTAGTTATTATACAAAGCGAATAAATTCCACTTTGCTGTGGATCTGTACAGTAATAGATCACAGAGGAAATCAAAATGTGGCAAGACCATCAGTGACACACTTGGCAGTGCCTTGTGTGCCATTTTGTTCTTATCCACATTTTGATATCATCTGTGATCTGTTACTGAATAGATGGACAGCAATATGGAGTCTATTGATTATTTTACAGTTAGACCACTTCTGATTAATTATTAGAGAGGATGTGATTTTGAGTGTCATTAATAATCTTTTGAGGTGCAATTGATGCTTTTAGGGGGTGTAGCAGACATGGCAGCCTGGTCAATTCTTCTGTGGCACAAAACTATTGACATGTTAGAACATGGAACAGATGTATGTGTTATTCCACATAGCCCTCTCTTTATTTCTTGCAATAAGAGTGATTCTGCTACAGCTTCATCAAGGAGACAGTTGGACAAAAAACTCAAGAATCCTGGAACAGTTACACCAGCAGAAATACTTAAGCTTGCCGATTTTTCTAATATAAATATGAAGCAGACCAAGAGAGGCACTTACTTTTCATTGTCAGAGTCTCTTCATGAAAAGATGTTGAAAAGCAAAAGTTTGTCAAGGGATTGCCATGGTTCTCAAAACTGCCATTTAAAAGTGATGTCAAATGAGAACAGTGCAGATAAAAGGGCATTATTAATGTCTGCAGAATATTCATCATCTGTGCCTTATGCAAGATTAGGATGGTGAGTAAATTGATGATTAACCTTTGAAACTTAAAGATCTGAAGCAATTCACTTGCAAAAATGTTCCAATGTTTACAGGTCTCTTGCCTATGGCAATTTTAATGGTCAGAATATTTCCCTTGTGATTGGAGCACCGGGGTATGGTACCCCAGGTAACAGCCAACATGGGCGGGTATATCTTGTTACTGGTGATGCTGACAGTGGCTTACCTGATAAAGACTTGGACTTGGATGTGTCTGCAAACATGATTCTGGATGGTACTGTGGAGAACGGACGGTTTGGTACTGCTGTGGCTGTAGTGGATTTTAATAAAGATGGAGTGGATGACCTGGCTGTGAGTGCTCCAGCGACAGGTATGAGTTATTGACAGTTTCTACTTTTTTGCTGTCAAAGACTGTCAGTGATGAACCGCAGTGAAAAAAGGGGCTATGGGTGAAGCTACAAAACACTAGCACAGTCAAGCGCTATTTTAACCATGAGGAGTTCTCATGAAAAGTCCTGTATACAAAAAATTAAAGCATGAGGGGATTTGTCACACAATACAACTGAGAAGGCGTTAAATAATTATAATAATTTTACAACATTGTGATTGACAAGTTCAATTAATAAAGTTATACCATTGACCTATCAACCCTTCAACCACTAAGAATGGCTAGAATCTAATTTCCCCTCACAATATCACCCCTGAACAAATTAAGTTTGCATGAATAAAGGAAATGATCACCAACTAAAGAAGATCTTGATTGTGAAACAAATTCTCCTCGTCAGCACTTAAGTGCTGTGTGGAGAACAGTTTAGAGATTATACATACAGATGTAGGGTGTAAAGGGTTAGGTGAAATATAAACTAATAAATATTTTTTATTCATGTTCTGTATAGGTGCAAATGATCTTCAGTACACAGGCACAGTGTACATCTTTTTTGGAATCAAAGAAGAGGGACTCAATCCCCACCCAAGTGTTGCAATCTATGGCAATGGAACATATTACAATCTTGGTACATCTCTATTGGGGGCTGATATTGATGGGGATGGATTTAAGGACCTCATAATTGGGTCCCCTTATGCTCCTGAAGGAGGGCCCCAGAGAGGATCTGTTGCTATATTTTTAGCCAAGACACGTATGAAACCTGGTTTGGATTTGTCTGTGCATAATGCAGACTGGATTGCTCTTGGTGAACAAAATTACAGTTGGTTTGGTTATTCAATGACTGTGACAAAGGAAATTGGAAAGATAGTGTTACTTGTTGGTGCACCTACGTTCAGGTAAAATTTTGTTATCTAGTGAGCTGGTAATTAAACAAATAAATTATAGTTCTCCCAATAAATTAATGGTGAAAACCCCATTCAAAATCCATAAAATTATAGAAAGTTGATAGTGCATAAATATGGGGTTAACTTGTGGTTGTCAGGTTTATTCAGAAAATTTCCAACACCCCTTTTACAATTCTTGCCCAAGAACTGAAAGTAGTGTATACTTCAGGGCCAAAATGTTACTTTCTTTTACAATGAGTTATCATTTACATTTTATTAGTAATGATTGAACTCTCTATTATCTACTGTAGTTAACAGGTCATGATTGTAGAGAAGATTTTTAGTTATTCATCACATGGTGCATGCATTGTTGGGGATCAAAGAGAATGCATCTAGGCTTTAAAAGGCACATCTACCTGTACACTGTATATGAAAGGTTCTTTGTAAGATTGAGCTTGCTTGCCAACAGCATGTTGTGATTGTTTTTGTTAACTACTGACTGTTAAAAAATCCATGTCAGTTTTCCAGTGTCAAGGTTAGAATTCTTTGATGTGATTGGCTAATTTGTGAAATCATGTGCACCCCACATGAATACAAAGAAAATACAAATGGGGAAAAGAAGAGAAGAATTGTAATTTGAAATTTAAAAATACAAAAAGATTTTCTGCAAAAAAAAATTTTTTTTTTGCAGATTATGTGCCAATAAGGACTGCAGTTACTCTAAGGATGACGTACAAAGTGTTGGCAGAGTGTATTTGTTCCATCCCAATCTATCACCCCAACCTATGGCAACAATAACAGGGCACAAGACTTTCATGAAGCTTGGAACCAGCCTCTCTGTAGGAAAACCTTACAACAACAGTGAAGACATCCTTGCAGTTTCTGCTGCAACTCTATGTAATCTATGTTCTTTTAAAAAATTGATTTAACCCTCCGCCTGTTTATTCCCGGTGAAATACTAGACATCCTTTAATTAAATGTGAGTTATTTATAACTGGGAGTTTAAGGGTTAATTTTTCTTATCAGTTATAAGCTTTGTATCAACTTTTCCCCACCATGAAATTTAATTGATTTTATATTTATCAGCAATAATATTCATTAAAATTTATTAATCATAAAATCTTTTGTTTGTAGCATTTGAAGGCCATTTGGTTGATGTGGAGGATATGCCAGTTTCTTTTACCCAATCAGGTGCCATCTACCTGGTAAACTCCACAAAAGTTCTGCAAAGTGGAAGTGATATCTCTCTTAATGATTTGCAATATACTGCCATTTTTGAAGGTGACCGCAGCTATGGCAGATTTGGTTGGAGTTTGGATTTCACTGATGTGAACCATGATGGTATCACAGACTTGGTTTTCTCTGCACCATTCAGAACAGAAGATATTACTGAAGAGTTGAAAGGAGGTTTGTGATTAAAACTTTTTCTTTCTTCCTGGTGAAAATTAACTTAAGGTACTTCACTCTAACTTGTAATTCTGGCTCAGATAGTGATCTCATTTAACCCTTTCACTCCCAAGATCTATTTAGTAATTCTCCTTACTATCTACCATACAATTCTTATGATGTTAGTTCAGAGAATTTGGTATTGGATCAACTAATAATCCCATGATTGATATTCTTCTCTATTCTCATCACCTGCCTGCTTGATATTGTATTGATATTATAAGAAGAAATTCTGTCTTGGTCACTTGTGGGAGTGAAAGGGTTAAGGTATTCCCCTTTCTGTCTGCCATGCAATTTATGTGATGTTGGTTCTGAGAATTTGGAATTGAATCAACTTATAACCCACAAATTGATAATTGTACTTTAATTCTTATCATTTTTCTGCTTGATATCTTATTGATATTACCAGCATAAGGAGAAATTCTACCTTGGTCACCCAAGGGAGCTAAGGCGTTAGGAGATGAAACTGACCCTATTATAGGTCCTTGTTTGTATTGAACTAGATACATAAATAATCTCCAAGTCAAATTATCTTTTTTTTTTATTTTCAAGGAATCCTCAACACATGTACTCTTGACTAACATGTTTGGTATAATGTTCATAATAAAGCTAACCCAGAAAAAAGCAAAACAACACAACATAAACAAGTGAAGATAAAAGCTCATGGTATTTCCCTAATTTCCATTTTTTTTTTTTAGCTGAGGAAGGAGGGCTGTATGTTTTTTATGGTGGAACATCTTTTCCATTGGGGAATGCCACAAGAGGATGTAAAGAAGTGGAACCCTGTCCTGGAGAAAAGGTAATATCAACTTCTTGTGGTATGTCTCCAATTTACTTTGAATTCAACTACCCTTCAATCCTCCTAGGCATTTAATTATAATTCAATTTGAACAGCTCATGAAAATCTTTTCTTTGATAGGCGACATATGATTGGATTTACTACACCTGTAATAGTTGTAAAAATTACCAGATATTTAACAAGATGTTAAAAATGTTCTTTTCCAGGCATCTAATGTGATGAAAAGCAGTGAGGTAATAAGTATTAATAATCATTATTATGATGATGTACATATGCTATATTAAGTGTCCTGCCTCTCCATATCAGCCCCTTCCCATTGTTCTCAAGGTGACAGTTTTGGGTCAGGGTTTACAAAATATAAAAAAATGTAAGTAGTAAAAATATTACAAAATGCAGCAAAAATATTACTACTGGTTAGTAGTAATAGAATTTTGAAATTCAACAGGTATAACTTCAGTGTATTGCAGTGGTAAATGTTTTAACCAGCTCAGTGATCTTGTTGATGTTTTTTTTTTCTTAACAAAAATATCATCTATAACCCACAGGAGAGGTCTCGCATGGGAACGACATTCCTGAATATCCCCAATGCAAGGTCATCTGGTTCAACCCTAATTATCTCATCACCTCGCAGCTCATATAAAGCTTTTCATTCAGGTTCTGTTCATGTTGTTCAACATGCCTCTCAAATGGCTGTTGTCTGACGAAGATGAATGTAAAGTAACTGAAAATGAAAATCACCTTAGTTTATAATTAGATAATTTGTTTTTATCAGCTGAACTGATAATATAAATGGGTCACTGCAAAGGGTCTCTAAAGCTGATCTCTCAAGTGTTAGCCCTTGGTCAGAGCTAATTAGCCAGGGTAGCAGTTTATTTTCTTTCCTTTATGCCAAGCTAAGAATGCCAAGGTGTGGTGTGAGTGATAGGAAGACATGATGTAAAAGGGAGCAAATGCACTCATCCTGTGATTTTTTGCTTCCTTTTACCCTTAGCTCAAGTTATGACTCACTAGCTCTTGGCTGAAAGGAAACAGGAAAAATTATTTTTATTAATTTTAGATACTTTTTTTTATTAACTTTATTTCCCTGGAATGATTGAGTGGGAAGCAAATACAAGAAAAGAATATTAAATAGTTTAAATATTAGTTTTTTTTAATACAAAAAAATCACCAGTAGGTCATGAAAAATAATCCCAAGTGGGGTGTAATATAGATTTGGACCAACAAACTTAACCAATTACTTTCAGGTACTAGTACCATATTTTTATTTTTCTGTTTACAAATCAAGATATTACTCTTTCTGTGCCTTCTTTTTCTATAAATTTGCATCATTTCTGATGCAAGCTTCAGTCATGGAGTCTCTCTGCTAACTTTCACTGAATGAACCAGCAGAATGTAGTAAAAATGTGTTGAATTTTAGCAGTGAAACTTTTTGGAATCAAAGCCATTACTGAGCTCTATGAAAGATGGACTAAAAGTAGTTATCCCCTTTAGTCCAACTCAAGTGAGTTTGTGGCTTCTGGAACTTTTTGTAATTAGATAAATTATAATAGTTGCCTATAATTGTGAGTACTCATCTTTCAAATAAATTTTTACATCAAAACCCAAATGAATTAAGTATCAAAGGCATTGCAATTTAATATTGTCAATGCAAAGATCAACTGTGTCTCTATGTTCACCTGGTAGCCAAACCCTCTAACCCCCTAAAAGTGAAAAACAGCTAATTTCTCCCAACAGTGTTATCCTTGAATCTTACTTTAAGGTCATGAGAATGAAGGAAATGATCATGAACTCAAGAAACTCTTGATTGTTTAAAAATACTCCTTTTAAGTACCCTCAGGAAATGCACACAGATTAGAATGGAAAATTAGGCTCTAAACCCTTTCCTGATCTACAGTGCCATATGGTACTCATGTGTACCACCCCACAAATTTCTAAGTGAGCCATATGGCACTCTTCACAATGGTCAGTTCTAACCAATAAAAGATACTTATTTTCAGTGTTTCTTCTGGCCTATTGTGTTTTAACCAATAAGGTGAGAGTAGTGGCTTAGTTCAAGCTAACTTTCAGGGGAGGTATTCATATGAATTTACTGAGATATTGTGAGTTGAAGATATTGGAAGTTGTGTCTGTAGTTTTGGTAGTGGCTGTGCTTTTCGATTCAGATAGCAAAGAAGAAGAGTTTACTGGCTTCAATATAGAACTGAGCTTTCAGAGAAATAATCACAAGTTGGGATCAAATCACACCAAGGATGGCAAGAATTACAATGGAGAGTTACTTACTTTGTATTGTTGCGTTATTTATTTTTAGTTGAATTTTTTATGCTCCTTCCATCACACCCTATTTGTGAAACCATTTTACTCTTGTTTATTGGCAAAGACAAAATAATTCCAAAGTGATTGCACTATGTTGAAGAGAAACCAAAGGTGAAAATACCAAGATAAACAGCTTTGTGGTAATCATCCACATCCAACCCTATTCCATTGAACTGTGTAAATTCACCAATTTCTGGGTTCTGGAATAAGCTGTGGGATGCAAGAGTCCAATTGTGAATTTTTGGTGGGAGTACTGTGGCCTGCAACAATACTTTCTTCACTCTCCTTAGTCCTCCTCACAATCCTTTGATATCTATCTATTTAGTACAATTGCAAGTTCACCCACTACTCATTGAACCTGACCTGAACAAGCTTACTCCATCAAATAACAAGTTCACTCCTATCTTTTTCAGTCGGCCCCAAATTCTTCAGTTCCTATTCTTTCAACAGAAGTTATCCCTTTCCTAATGAAAAAGTAGGGGTAAACTTGGTATATTCATCGTTCAACATAAGGGCAAAACCTCTTTAAATCATTGTTTCTCCTGCTTAACCCATATTTCATTTGTTCCAAAAAACTTATGAACAGCACTTTTTGGTTGATTTTTCTATCTGTCAATCAGATGAAACAAAACTAAGTAACTTCCTTGTGGAACCTGTGTTAAAAAGGGAATTTCAGACCCGAAATAACTACATCAACAGCCTAATATATGGCTGAAGAAAGTTACCATGATGGAAATGTCTGATGATTTTTCAGCAATACTTTAATCAGTATTCCATGACATCTAACTATCATTTGACTTTTACTTCAATCCAAGTTGAATGTCTCACTTAACTAAAAATATACCTGAATGTTTAACCAAATATCAAACATCAATAAGTCTTAAAATATTCACTTGTTAATAATTTAACAGCAATATACAGCTCCATAAAATAATATACATTATAAAATTATACTTGTTTGAGCTATTAATTTCTTTATAAAATCTCTCATTCTCCTCTTAATTTTTACAGCTATAAATCATAGTCTTAAGTTGAACGCAATATGTTTGCAAATTTTGATCACACCTGCTGGACTGATTACCAGCTGGCATGATTCATAAAAAGAAATATGTCTAGCTAAGGTAATAATAACAAGAGGAACAACCATGCATTTTGCATGGTACAACACAACCAATAATGATCTTGTAACAATTCAAACTTAAACACACCAAGACAACTAACACTGTATCACAACTCTTGTAGCTTTGCAATTTTGGGGATTGCTAACATTCAAATTTGTTTAACTCTTTCCCTGTAGAAGGAACCACGGCCTTGGTTCTCCCTACAAATTTATAACACTATTAAACAGTGAAGGAACCTCCTGCACTCACCAATGAGGGCATCAAATTATTACTTACTCTGCTGTTGAAGTATCACATAAGTGATGAGTGTTCTCCTCTAGGATTAGACTCAAAGTGAGGCCAAGCTCTTTAAATTTGCTTCAAAACACTGCTACATATACCCATGATCCTACAGTTTTAGCATACAACATGCTTCTCACAAGTTTAAACTACATAAGAAGCATGTAACATGACTAAAGGACCACAGTTACTAACCCAAAGTTAACACAGTTCTCAAGACATATACTCAGCATGTATAAAACCAGATGAACATTCAGTTTCCCACAAGAGGCAAGGCTAATGACTATCATGCCATCAGTGCATCCATTTTGAGCTTATTCACCTCAGTTTCAAAACAAGCATACATACTCTCCATACTGCTGTACACATATTTCATAAGGCGCTGACAAGGAGAATTTGTTTCACAATGAAGAGCTTCTTAAGCTGGCAATCATTTCTTTTACTCTTGTGACGTTAATGTGTGATATTATAACGAAAAACTGTCTCTCTTGAAGGTCAAATGGTTAACATGACGGTTTCAATTGCATAGCCATAATCACTCAAACAATTGAAATGAAGACTTTCTTTATAACAAGCCTGGTTTTGAAACTGAGACAAAGATAGCTCAGAAATGGAATAATGCACAGAGGAAAAAAAAAACAGAGTACCAAAGCTAACATTTACACCATTTTCAACGAAACCACAATTTCCCTCAAGTAGAGATTACCATGGCTAACAATTCTCTTAAGATGGTTACAGACTTAGAGATACATGAAAAAAAACTTGGAAAGTAGGGACTCTAAGCTGCAAAGACATTATTCACATTAACTAGACTAACTCAGTTCACTAAACCTCTGGAAACTGCAGCAGAGTCAAGTGAAATGGTGTTAACTCCAACCAGATTATCTTGAACACCAGCCATGCTAACGCTTGAACTGACAGGCATGTGGTGTGGAGAACTAACAAGATTACTCTCCCCACCATTTTGAACCATGGTCGGCAATGGAGAATTCTGAAGAGATGGACTGCCTTGCTGAATGTTAGAATACATGGGAGACAAGCTGCTTACAGAAACAGTTTCAACTTGTGATGACACAGTTGGTGCAATCATCGTTGGGTGTGTTGTGACTGCTGATGAACTTTCCGATGCTGACACTGTGGTGACATGGCTTGCTGAGGGAGGTAATGTGACAACAACCATTGTGGTTGGTGTCCCTGCAGGTTGTTGCAAAGTGACAGTACCTGGTATGACTGTGGTACCTTGGACATTAGGTATTGTTATAGCAGTTGGAAGGGCCACACCAGGAGGTACTGCTTGTATTTGGACAGCACCCTGCACCATAGCAGCTTGGACAGTCACTGGAGCTGGAGCTATTGGAATGGTGTTGAACTGGCTGGGAACAAGAGTGTCGGGCCAAAATCTCTGAGCAGGCCTACTCTGGATTTTAGACTTTTTGGCTTTAGGTCCTTCAGGATTGCTTGCATCCAACATTGGTTGCAAAATGCGACGTCTAGCATTTATGAACCTATATAGAGAGATAACTTTGAGTTAAACAATGAAACAGAGAAATGCTACCCGAAAATCCTCTTTAAAATGAAATAATTGTACGACAGTAAGACATATATTGCCCAGTGTATAATGAGTCCAGTGATAAGCTTACCAGTTGTTCACTTGAAGTATTGTTAGATTTGTTTGTGCCGCAATAGCCCTCTTTTCATCCTCTGTTGGGTACGGATGCTGGTTAAAAAAAAAATGTCCAAAATGGGAAAAACAATTATTTCTTTCAAGAACTTTTTATTTTCTAAGACTCTTAAACTCTTAATTGACTATCACAGTGAAACACTATAGGAAAATAATTTTGTAAACCAGTCAAGTCTCCATTGTGACCAGATTTCTTCTTGTTAACAGTAATATTTGTACCACACAAGGGTTTAAAGTTAAGTTTTGAAGCCATATCTAGAAGGAATTGCAACAAAACTAATTATCAAAATTAACTCACCACCAGATGTTGAAAAAGCCAGCTTTTCATAATGTTTGTCGCCTGCTTGGGTAACACTCCTCTCCTAGTTCTCTTTTTATCAGTGACCTCCGTTGGTGAGTCCAGGGCAGGGAGAGGAACACTGGAGGGGACTGTTATTTCTGTGGGAGATTCATCTCCGGAGGAATGTGTCTGCAGTCTGGGTGGTGTGACAGTCTCGACAGTTGGTGTGCTGACGTAAGTTACATTTGCTGGCACTGTGGTGTATGTTACAGTTGCTGGTACTGTGCTGTACGTGACTGTTGATGGCACGGTTGGCTGTTGGGGAACCTGTGCTATGACAATCTGTTGATTGGGTGCCACTCCTTGTGGAACATATGCAACAGTTGCAACTTGTTGTTGAACAGGAGAACCAATAACACTTGCTGTAGGAGTTGCATTTGCTATTGTGCACGGAGCCACTGCTGGGGTATAGTAAGTGATTTGTTGCTGCGGGAGAAATGTTGGTTGTTGTGCTTGGATTGGAGTGGTTGGCTGTTGTTGCACATTTGCATTTAACACGTTCACAGCAGGAGAGTATGCTGATTGAAGAGGGCTACGCAACAGGTTCTCACTCTGCATCTTCCCTTTCAGACAAGCTATGTATCTCTGGCAAAAATCTTTGCAAAGTTCATTTACTTTTTCCAGCTCTAGTAGGTGTATCCTGAGTACTTGAATAGCTTTCACCATCTGTTGACAAGACAAAACAAACATATTTAGTGACAGACACATTTCATTGGTTTTCAACTTTCACTCCCAAGATCTCATTAACAAATTCTCCTCACTGCCTGACATACAATTCTCTTTTATGTTAGTTTGACGAATTTGGTATCACATCAACTGATAATCCCCTAGTTGATATTTTCTTTCTTTTTATCACTTGTCTGCCTGATATTGTAATCATTTTATAAAGAACAATTTTGTCTGGGTGATTCAAATTTTGTTGAAATGAGAAAACCTCCTTTGTTCATAACCATGTGTGCTGTATTTCAATCCCAACAATAAAATCTTGAAAGATATCAACAGAAAAATATCTGTTCTCTTGCACAATAAACTAAAGAGTAAGCAAAGGTTTTTTTAAAACCAATAAAAACCTAACACACAAGTTTTTGATAGGTTTAGCACACACAAGCTGGCTTTATATCTCTAAACAAGGAGGAAATTAAGAAATTAACTTCCACCCCCACGTTTTGCTAATAACAAAATAAATCAGCTAAAATCTATAGAAATTTCAGACAATCATATCCTGAAAATTTAAATAAACATCCTGAGAGAACGAAAATGCTGTCATTTGCTTAGAGAAGTATGAAAGTAAAAAACATACATAAAAGATGAGGTCCGTGTTTGCTGAAAAATTTACATTGACAACAAAACAAATTCTAATTCTTAATAAATATTTACATATGTAAATAACAATTCATTGAAATTGCTTCCTTCACAAAAGTCGGCTAACTCTGAATGTAATACCCTTAGCGAGTTAATGTCAGCAGTAATATATAAAAAAATATCAAGACATTTTTATAATTTACCCATATAACAAATAACACCCAAATCTAGCTATCAGGAAAACATACAACAGGATTTAGGATGAAAACAGGAAATCTTCGATTAGAAGGAAAATGAAAAGTTTTCAACAAAAACGTCATACTTCTGCTTCGAGAAAGGGGTACTCGGAAATTCAGAAGCCTGAGGGAAAACAGGGTTTTTTGTGTTCTTAGAATAGAACGTTCTGTAATTGATTTCAATAGGCTCATGGATGATTCGGTATGAGATTTTCTTTCAGAACGCCATTAAAAGCTTACACTTAATCTGGATTAAAATTTTCTTGTATCATTAGGAAGCAAAACGAAACGCCATTTATAGTACCTGTACTGAAACACGCGAAAAGTGAGTGTTTTCATTGCAAAATCTATCCACCCGCCATTTACAATACATAGAAACATGGCGGGCACTTTCAACAACAAATGCGTATAAAAAATTTCGAAGAGCCCAAGACTGTGAAGCTTTCGATAGAACGACGCAATAATTTCAAGTCTGTTGATTACAACATTTGAAACATTTTGTAGCTCGAAGTTCAATCCATCAAGAGATTCACTGGTAGATAGCGAAGGTCTTCAATGTCATCTGTGACCCAAAACAAGTCTTGATTACTTTGAGATTTGTCAAAATTACGATCAACTCGTCTCAACAAACGAAAACCTTTGAGATTTGAATCTAACGAAGTAAAGAGTAAGCTTCGGCTTATTCTTACCAAGTTGTCGAGATCTCGATCTTCCGTATAGAAAGGCTTTCCTTCCCTGTTCATCTGTAAAATTCCATTCTTAATTTCGTTGTCGAATGCCGTGGCAGGCGTGCATTCACAGGTTTGAGTTGACTGCTCGCACTTTTCAAACAACTTCGCCAAAAGAGGCAATAAAGGATGGCGGTAGATTGCTTGCTTTTCCGCCTCCATGTTTGAAAGCTGTTGCAAGTCGACCGCTTGAACAGTTATCTGGGCTTCGTCGTAAGAAGGAGGGGGCATCTTGTCCGCTGGTGTCTGTTGGAGAGATATACCTCCATAATGAGCCGAAGTAGCAATGTTTTGGCCTTGAAGCATGTGACTGGTGGCCACTCGATTCGCAAGCCCTTCCATCAAAGGCTGCCTGTTCGAAAAGAGAAAAGACAACGTTATACTCGACTGGCATGTTGGCGATGAACGGACCCGGCTGGAAGACCAAATGAAATGATAATCGTTGTTCTGTTAATGTGTTTGTATGGGAGGTTGAAAGACTTACAATTGGTCACTATTAAAAAGAAATGCACGAGGCGATGGAACAGCGACGGTGTCACTCACTCGTCAACGTCAAAAACTCCTTTTGGCGCGGCCTTGCCTTGCCTGATTGACAGCGCCAACCGACGAATTTCTACATAATTACTATTGTCCCCATGCTAATTTATACCTGTCGCACACTGGGGAATAATTGATGCATGCATAATGAATGATTTGAATAATGCCGATGTTGGCTTTTGAGCCATGATGTGATTCAGCTGCCAAAACAACATCGTCGATATTCTTTTTACCGCTACATATTTTCTAAGTCACAACCGGAAACGTCATCTCAAACATAGATTTTTTTCCCCTGCTACAAGCTAAGAATTAAAAAAAAAAAAAAAAAAAATTGATTTCGACCCCTAATGTGGGAGGTTCCATGGAGTGTTATGAAAACAAAGGTTCAGAGAACGGGTGGTTTTGGTGATATGTGGCGCATTATTGGGGGCGTACTTGATTAATTATTGTATTTGCATTCCTTCATATCAGAGCCTGGAAGTTCAGAATTTCTCTACCTTTTCCCTCTTTGGCAACAATTCTTAGTATGGCATAAGCTTCAGATGAACTGCAGTAAACATTTTTTATTTACGCTTAGTATATTTTTACACCTTACGCGAACTTCACGAGAAAGGGATTGTTAGAATTCGAAAACTTGCAATTACACCATGCGATCAAGCGTTTGTTTTTAGTGACTTTGCGATAAGGGACATGGATTCAATAACTTTCCATTTTTCTGCTTGGAAAAATAATTAAAAGAAAAATGTGATTGTAGGTAAAGAGAATTTAATCAAAATACGTACTGAGGCTTCAAACGTTAATTCTTTGTGAACAAGATGTTCAAATACGTTGACCAGTGTTTAGTTCTACCATACCCTCAGAAAAAAACATCTGTACTATTTCAAATCATTTGCCGAGTTATTGAAATGTATTGGACCACTGCCACGTAATTTAAGATAATCTTTAGTTACATTAATCAAGATCCACTGATTTCTTTCTTTCAATGGCCTTGTTTTTCCTCCCTGTTTACCAGATGTATGGTTATAAATGAATTAATCTTCAAATTACTCGCCAGATTATTTTTACCTACCCCTCCCCGAAAGACAATTACAGGCCTATGCAAAACACGCACGCATCATTTGTTGAGGTGATTGACAGCGGATGAATAACTTACTTGACATTAATTTTCGATCAGAGTGAATGACACGAAACAAATTGTCGGTCAAAATTAGGAGAATAGACAGGACTAATAACAATACACAAAAGCCACTGACAGATAAAGCAAAATACTGTCAATTCTCGGCATGCAAATCAGTCCATCCGAGATATGTGATTGACAAGGTCTCGTCAATTCTGCAGAGATAATATTTGATTGGCATACACGTCAGCAATAGATGTTTAATTTCCTTTTCTCGAAAAAACCAAGAATTCGTTTTTATATCCGGTGCGTTTAGTAACGGGTTCAAAATCTTCATCAGGGTAAAAAGCTGCCTGCTGGTGAAACATGTCAGAAACACAGACAAACTACATTTTTGAAATTTTTCTCTTTCAATTAAATTTTTTTCTTTAAATATATGTGTATTTTTTAGCCTTCACATTCTTACGCGAAATTAAAAAAAATAATAATTTAAAGAGTTTCTCACAAATTTTTCTTTCTGTATGCTTCAACAACGAATTTGCCACAAACTAAAAAAATATACATTTTATCTTTTTTTCTTGAGATGAAATATTTATGATCCCAATCTGGATTAAATACCTGTTTAAGCAATATAATATATATATAAGAAGAAAATGATCCCCATCGAACAAAGTTTTAAATGGAAAGAGAAAAAAAGGATCTTCCTTTGAAGGTACAGTTTTATTTAGTATCACAAACTGTGAACGTACTAAGACCCTACCGACTAAACCAAGGATATCGCGGCGTCTGTGAATCTGTATTGTTTGTCATCTTTGTGATAATGGCTTTATGGAAATTGAACTTGACTACCTGAGCCGCCGATTAAGTGTCACAGTAACATACTGACTCACTGAAGGAAAAAAGAACCCAGGACTAACCACAGGGTTGAATGATCGCACGAACGAACATGTGAATAAATGAATCAACGAAAGGACCAACAAACGAGCTGACGAAGGAGCGAAAGAATAGACAAAAAAAACGAACGAAGGAAGAAAAAAAACATTGAATGGACGAATAAAATAACGAATGAATGAACAAAAGAACGAACGAACGAAAGAATGAACGAATACACGAACAAATGAACGAATGAATGATAGGAGGAACAAATGCACGAACGTAAGAACGAACGCTGAAATGAATCAATTAACGAACCAAGAAACGGATAAACGAACGAACGAATGAACGAATGCACGAACAAATGAACGAATGAATGATAAAAGGAACGAATGTACCAACGTAAGAACGAACACATCAATGAATCAACGGACGAAAAAACGAATAAACGTACGAATGAATGAATGAATGAACGAATGAATATACGAACGAATGAACGAACGAATGAACGAACGAATGAACGAACTAACGAAGAAAGGAATGAATTACAAACCGAAAGAATGAATGACCGAACGATATTAGATATGTGAACAGGAATGGTAGGATTTGTTTACTGATATACCGACCAATCCTTCGCAGACAATCTACGTACAGGCTATGTAATAGACCCGTTCACTGGCTTTTAAAACAGTCCGTGCTTAAAGGTATTAAAGTGTTCTTAGAAAGTTAAAGGTCGAAAGTATTTCTTTGATTTTCGTGTTCTAGTAGATCTTGCATGTCTTCATCCAGATTTGCTGTCAATTCTTCCAAAAGAACATCCAATGCCTACGTGGAAAGAACAAACAATTCCTTTACCGTCTATCGCGAAATAAAATGTCTACCATGGAGAGTTTTTTTAGAAAAATTAAAGCATATTTGATCTTCTAAATAGGTACATTATGCTATTATTAGCGTTATCACCAACATCACACCTCTTCAAATTATAAGTTGTTTCCTAGTGCCTACATCTGGGTCTCAATAAATATTGCTGAAAGCACTTACTACATCAAACAGCATTTTAAAGAACACTGCAGAAAATTTGCAGTTTTTTATTTACCACATCACAGAAAACCTCTTCATGAAATTCTTTTACAGCAGCGCTGCTTTGTGTCGCTTCCAGTTGATCATTCACGGCCAAATAATTACGGATCAGCAATCCACACAACATGCCTGTGATAAAAAACGAAACTGTATTTTAACGATGGGATGTAATTATTTCTATTCTACTGGAAGAAAAAGAAAAAAATTGCAAAAAGGAAAGACGAGCAGTTTTCTGAGATTGTCGCTGGAAAATTAAAAAAAAACGTCAAAAAATTAATTATGAAGGTGATGACAGCACCAATTTCTCCCAAGCATCAGGGATGGAACTAACGGCCGGTATTTGGACTATATCCGGCCAAACACATGTTTCATCGAGTCAACTCTTAAGAGGACCAGACATTTTGTCCGGTTGATTACGCATGTAAAGGAAAAGAATATAATTCCGAGCTAGGTTTGGGTAATAAATATTTAAAGGGTTCTACATTATTGGCGTTCTTTTGATAAACAATTCATAACTTACAACAGTGGTGCACAGCTATAGATGGTTTAAAATTTCCACGTTCCCATTCATCAATTTGTCATGGCAAATTTAAAGAGTCTTCCAATATTCAAAATCGTAACTATTGTCTAAAATGGGACCTTAGTGTCTAATATCGGAAACAAGATTGCAAAAATGACCACTGGTGTTCACTAGTGTCTAAAATGAGACACTTGAGTCTAAAATCGTACACTGGTGTCTAAAATATGAAGCTAGTCTCTAAAATCGGAGATAAGTGTCTATAAAAGAACACCAGTGTTCAAAGTCGGAAATCGGACAAAGTGTCCAAAATCGCACACTAATGCCTCAAATCGGAAAATGGCGTCTAAAACTGGACATAAAATTCGACGTCGGACACTTATGTTCAAAATTGGACTGTTCAAAATTAGAAATCGGACACTAGTGTCTAAAAAAAATAGACTCTAATGTTTAAAATCGGAAATCAGACACTAGTGTCTAAAATGTCAAATCACACTCTAGTATCTATAATCGGAAATCGTCTCCTTACCGTCTAAAGCCTGTTGTGCATAACCTCTGACGTGAAAGGACAGATCATCACCAGCTAACTGACTCAGAAGATGCTGAAGACACAGTGAGTCTAACAGGCGATCCTCTGCGTACACAGACAGCTGAAAAGACAAAACCAAGGAAAATCATTCTTACTCCTTTTTTACCTATGTTTTTCGCAGAACTTCATATAATTTCTTCAAATCTTTGTACGAGAGAAGTGGATCTTAATTGGACTTGTTAACCAAACATCACTGCATGGTCATCAAAATACCTAACGAAGCTTTCAGTTCAAAGTTGAGGACTGAAAGTGATTCAGGATTCTAATGCTTTTGTTGAACTAAGCTTGGTGATTGACCTAGAAAACTCACGTCACGCTCTGTGTTAAGTCTGGAAAACACGCGCCACGCTCCATGATTGGTTTAAAAGAAGAACCCACGCTATGCTCTGTGATTGGTCTAGAAAACTTACGCCATGCTCTGTGATTGGGCTAGAAAATTTGCGCCATCGTCTCTGGACCAAAAAGAGAACACCAAAAACAATTGCGCTATGGCCGATCGCACCTTTTCTCGAGATAAGTAGTTAACTTGTTTCTATTTTGATTGTACTTGGGTTCCTTCTCATATTTTCCATAGTTCTGATTGGCAGTTGTGAAATACTTTGATTTTGGTCATGCGACACTCTATCGAAATTGGTTCTACTACCAATAAAGTCATCATTTATAATCATAAAATATTGCAAAATATCTAGATCCATAGCGTTTCAACTGTAAATTCAAATTCGCGCTAAATGAAATGGGTATTATCTTACGCTAACATTGGATCAAAATTAATACTTTTCACGATCTTTTCATGGTCATGACCACTGTATTCTCTTCCAGAAAATACCAGCTTGCCAAGGACTTTTGGCTGTGGATACAAGAAATATTGCGGTACCATTTCGGCTCGCAAGTTGCAAGGAGTTACCTTTTTCACTTGTTTCTCTCTGTCAACCTCCATCATTTCCCGCCAAACATCGATAACGATTTGTCTCAATTCAGACGTTATGACCTCATCGATAACTTCATCAAGTGGGTCATCATTTTGGAATCCATCCATGGCTTCAGAGACCTGAAGAGCGAATGAAAGTCAAATACCGTATTGTTTCTTGTGGTTTCTTAAGGCTTTTAAAGAACCAAGCTGCCTTTTAATTATCGTTCATCATAGTGTAACTTAAATTATTTAAGAAGGGAAAGCTATAGTTTGTGTTAAAATTTGCTTAACCATTTTACCCTAAGATCAGTCTGCTTACTCTCCAAACTGTTCTCTTTACATTTCCTAAGGTGCTGACAAGGAGAATTTATTTAACAATCAAGATATTCTTTGGTTGGTGATCATTTTCTTTATTCTCCTGCAGGATTCGGGGTGATATTGTAAGGAGAAATTGGATGCTAGTCACTCTTATGGGTTAAAGAGTAAAGTATACATGAAATTGTCCCCTTTTATGTTTCATATGGCAAACTCAATACCTACTGGCATCTTTAAACTGGATATCAAAGTCAAGACTTATTCACAAGTTACCTGCCTAATCTAAAGCTAAATATCCTAAAATGTTCTTCATCAAGCTGAGTATCTTAGCATGATGAACCCCCAACATTATTAGTTATTATGATTTTTTCAGTGCTTATTTACTGGTGGTTGGGAAAGGGGTAAAAAGTAACTAGTCTTCGTAGTCAAGAACATAACACAGGCACCCCATACTGGGCTCAAACCTCAGCCACTTGATTTGGAATTTAGCTTGCTCTCATTAAGAAACCACAGCTATATTGCTTCAATGTGGAACGAAAAAAAAAAACTTACTAATAAAAACAAACAAACAAACAAACAAGCAGACTCTTTGAAATTAACTTTGAAGTCCTGGATAATATTCTTACCACTACTGGGATCATTGGTTCAATTGTCTCCAATATGAAGTCCTCTAACCAATCACCAGCTTTGATTACAGCCATGTGACCCACAACCTTTTCCTCCACCACAGATCGCACAACTTGCCCAGCAAATTCCTGTACGACTTCACCTATGATACTATCACATGCTTTTACAGACGGATCTCTTCTGGAGTAAGCACTAAGCATAAAAAATTTAAATAAATAGTTAAATAAATATACATTTAAAAAAAGAAACTAGTACACATCCATGAAAACAAAAAGAGGACAGAAGAGATGAATTTTTTGCCCTGCAGTTCTTCCAAACAGATGCAAAAAGGATAGGATAGCTGTTTTGAAAATTTCATGCTTCGACTTTTTTGTTCTCTTCAAATTCATTTATTCCCAAAGGTGTCTAAAACCTTATTTTCCTTTTGAACATCATTGCACTGTACAGCAAATGCAAAATGAATATTCAGTAACTGATTATCTAGGGAGTATTTAGACCTTTAAAACCCAAAGAGTGACCAGCATCTAATTTCTCCTTACCAGAATACTGCTAAATTGTTTATTAAGACCAGGAAAATAACCAAAATGATCACCAGTCCGAGGAGTCTTGACTAAGGGATTTGAAGTACTAATATTCTAACAAATTTCTGACAGCACAGATATTCTGGCAACAGACTTCTACCGTCAAGGATATTTCCTACATTTCAAATAATGGGAGAATTGAGATATCCAAAATTCAAGGGACTATACTGTAGCACAGGTTGTAAAAATAACACTCACATTCCTTGATGAGCATAATAGACACCAAGGGTGACCTCATGAATAAAGGAAGTTACATCTTGATCAATGATCTCTTTGCAGACCCTCTCACTGGCTTTGTATCTAGGATCTTGCATGGACTGAAACAAAACTTACCATCAGCTAACACTTGTTTTAAGTTAAGTTGTATAAAAGGGGTAACTATTCTTAAAGAAACTGTGGTGCTGTGTCAGTTTGAGAGTATAACAGGGTAATTTAGCAATAACACCTGAGTCAATTATGTAAATTGGCCACTGTAAAGAGTTTCAAAGGTGACCTTTCGAGGGTTAGTCCTTCGTCTTTTGCACTTATGAAGGGGTAATGCTTGAAATGTCAGCCTTGAAACTCTTTACAGTGGCCAATTTAAATTATTGACTCAGTTAATTTACTAATTTTCCATGACTAGTTTAGTTTCAGAGCCCATTGGAAATTTTTAATTTAATTATGTTTAATGTACTACCACTAAGAATAGTTTCTTATTGATAAGCTGCTTTTTAAGACTATTTGGATGTATGAGCCCATACTCTGATAATTACAGTGCAAAATTATATTACTTTAAAATATCCTTGTAGTTTTGGTCTGATAATTTTTTATCCTTGCAATCCTAGAAAGTTGAGCATCCTCTGAAAATCTATTGTGGTAATCAAGAAGTGTGCAGAGTTTTAAAATTATTCTAAAAAATTCTTAATATTGGAGATTCAAAGTAAGTCTATTGAAAATTCATCAAAATTACAATAGGACAACAAAGTGATGGGACTTACCAAGAATTTCTTACCAACCAAAACATCAATCAAGACATCTGGAACAAATTCTTCAATTAGGAAGCTGTTAATCAAATCGTCTACAAATTTTCTCGAATATTTCCTATTACACATGTGGCGCCAGAGTGCAAATCGAGGACCCTGCCAGAGCAACAAAATTGAAAACAAAAAACAAAAAAACAAAAATACTTGTTTAGTGTGTGGTGTTGATTAAAACATATCCCTGTCGACTTAAAGAAAGTTTTTATACATTCAGTGAAGTTGTAATGCCTAGCCTAGTAGTTTTGTAGGTTTGTATATTATCATACATTAACTTTGTCCCTAGAGATCACAAGTGCCTAACCTTCCTGACTTGCCAGCCTCTGTGATATTTTTGGATGACAACTGCTGCTTGAGATCGGGATAACTGGTGAGGTGGTCTGAGAAGAAGAAAATTAAATTCGTTCAGAATGCAACAGACCTGAAACAAACCAGGTGGAGCATCTAAATTACACCTGTTTGGTCATCTTATCCAAATGGGCTACAAAAGATCTAAACATCATCCAAAATGGACTGATCAGTGCAAATGAATTAGACTGTAATTGACTCTTCTGATACCTGGCTCCATCAATCCTGCCTATTATTCCATACAGCTAGTACTTTGATTTTATTTTTTCAGTTTTGTAACTATATATAGGTTGGACTAGGAAGAATACAGGTTGTTGTTATATGAGTCCCTGTAACCAAAAACAGTCCTTCCCAAACCTGCAGGGTAAGATCCAAGAATTTTTACTGAAGGTGGGGGAGTGGGGGAAGGTTCCAGGCTTTGATTAAGAAAACACAAAAGTTTTTTTTTTCCTCAACACAGTAGCCCAACTGAATTAAGAAAGGTTGTAAGTTAGGTAAATATAAAATATTTCATATTGTGTAGTAATAATAATAATTATTTGTCATCCTGTTATAGTAAAAATTTTGGTGTCAGACTAGTAATAAAAAAAAACACACAGGTCTGATAAGAAGGAGGGTGCCAAAATACCTTGGAACCTCCCTGGTCACTGACCTGAATGATCACAGAATGATCAGAGACCTTAAATCTGTTATCATTGACATGTTGTATGTCTTATTTATGGTAAACATTGTTTGAAACCTGGGAATACCAGAGATTTTGATCCATCTTCCAAGTTTTATGCATTACCTTTCAGCATGATGTGCATTAAAAAGACCACTATTGACTCCATTAAAGCCTTGCTGGGGTACAATCCAAGGTGCATACCCAGGATGCACTGGAACCATGGGAACTGGGTACATCAAAGGGGGGTGAGGAGGGGGTGCCACAGGTGGATGGGGATAGTAAGATGGCAGAGCTGCATATGGATAACTGCTGCTTTGACCCTGAAAAGCCTGATTTTCTTTTCTTGAAATTTTCCTTTTGATTTGATCATCCCTGTTAGTGGAAGAAGAAAACAGAAATATATATCACTCTATAACTCTTTCCAGAGGGAACAGAAACTCACATAGAGTTGAAACATAAAGTTGTATTCAAATTCTGAATTTCTCAATTATAAGAGGATATTGTATTATTATTGTATATTGTAAAGAGTTGACAAATCTTGTAACTACAGACAAGTTCACCTTGGTTTCCTGGGGAGTTTTATACTCATTGAAAAAATTGCTTGAATTATTCTGAAAGAAGGAGCTCAAGAAATCCTGGATATCCAGACCCTGTTATCCTAAATTTGGACCATGTTTGGTCCTTAAGCATTGTCTTTAATAAGTGCATCGCCCTTTCATTGCCAAAGATATCTAAATAAGAATCCTCGCCATGTTCAGCAACATGTACCTTCGGGATACACCATGTTGTTCTCCAGCAGGTAATGGAGGAATGACTTTCAGGTTTCCACGTTTCAAATCTTGTTCATAATCTGAATCCACTGAGGCTGGCCGGTTTTCAAGTTTAGGGAGGTAAGCAGGGCTTCCCGGTTTCCTTGGAGGGACAAATTTCTCTCCTGTATAGGAATCTGCTGACCACGATCGATTTCTGTAGGTCTTGTCAAGTGCAGACCAGTCCCTGCCTCTTTCTCTGTCCCTTAGCCTAGCACAGAATGTATGCCGCGTTAGCAACTTCAAGGTTCTCTAACGCAAAGGAAATGCAGTAGGTATAATACAATTGCAGAGAAAGCAAAGTCATGCTCTAGGCCATAGCTAGATTTTTTAAGGGGGAGGGGTGAAGCAAGAGCAGAAGGCACCCTCAGGAGCCCCCCTCTGAGCTTTGAAATTTTTTCAGGTTTCCTTCAACATATTTTTAAAATCAAGAGTGGGGCTTAATTACCAAACATGTACTAAAAGGAGTTCCAAACGGAGGATCTGTAAGCAAAATGAAATATGGGACTGCGCGGAAATCTTGCCAGACTTAATAATAAATTGATCATGTTCCAGAAAATTTGAATCTTTACCTCTCTAACACGTTCTTTCGCGGATTTCCGTCAAATGCTGACATACTTTGACTGTCGTCGCCCAGGAAACATAATCCTCGCTGCACTCAAACAAGGAAGTTTCATTTCTCATCGAGTATTCCCTCAATAATGGTGACACAGATGGAAATTCTGCATCTTAATCTAACCTTTCATAAGCAGAAATTTTTAAAAAGAAGAACGAGATTGAAATAATATTCCCTATTTGTTAAAGTTCCTTAAGCTTGACTGCGTCGGCCATCTTGAATGTCGAGCTTGGCCCTAGACCCCTCTCGCACAAGCGCAGCGCACGAGATACTAAATTTACTAAATTTACATTTTTTACTACAATGATCTCAGAATAGATAACATCTAAGATGTATGATTTCCCATTCAAGAGCAAGAATATTCGTCAGAAATTTGGAAAACATCTTTCCAGTCTGATAAAACTTCAAAGTACCCTGAGGTGAAAATAATTTTTTTCTTCTTCTTCTATTTTAGATAAGAGTTTGCGTTTGGCGAAACTGCACTCTCCACTCTGCATAATTTTGCGCCTCAATTTCAAAAATCTCCACGCTCCTTTCTATTATTATTATTATCATATTTTTCCTTGACTGTCCGCTAAAAACAGACTTTTTCAGAGTTGCTTGATGTGGGTTGAATCGAGAACAAAGGAAAGTCAAAGGCTCTCGAATCATTTCCCCAATGTGGAAATCCATGGGGTAGGTAGAGGAGTGAATGTAGTAGTCTTGAAGGGTGGCGGGTGTGGCCGCTTGAGGAAACGTACTGTCATACCAATTCTCAGATAATGACAAAGGGAGATTTCGAATTTGACTCAAACCTTACAATCCTCACATCAGTGAATATTCTCCATACAGCTCCCTATACATCTGTTAAGGTGCTGACAAGGATAATTTGTTTAACAATCAAGAGCTTTTTTAGTTGGTGATCATTTCCTTTATTCTCACGACCTAAATGTGTGATTTGGGGTGATTTGAGTTAGAGAAATTGGATGCCAGTCACTCACAGAGGTCAAAAGGTTGAAAATTACCCTATATGGACTAAAAAATCTTTAATGAAGTTGATTACAAGGAATATATATGCTCTCTTTTTACACTAACTTTTCATATTGTAGTATACTAAATAAAAATAAAATCTCAATAACTCATTTCCATTTCAACTTACATCCCAAAAATACAATTTATGTTTATATCAAAGATGTGCTGACAGTAATACAATTCATAAATTACATTAAAGAGAAAATGATTGAGCAGAAAAAAATGCTCCCAAATAATCTGTTTTTTTGCCTCCATTATAAGTGGGGACAAATGTTTTAAATAATGGTGGCTGTATGCTCAGGTGACACCTTGCGTAATGAGCCATACATCACTTATTGGAAACATAAATAAATCATGTCTAATATTTTCAAGCAAATGCATGTCAATTGAATGAACAGTATTTTATCTATAATAATTTCAATACCTTAAGTAAGAATTTTGTCTTCCCTATGCCAAAATAATGCTACCACTGTGATCATTACAGTGTCCCAAAGAGATTATCATTTTTCAATCTTAGTTCTTTAGCTCATAAAGAAGTTTAAATGAGAGGCATTGATCAATGACTGCTGTCTAATATCAATAAATAAAGTATAATTGTCTCATATGCCCTCATTGAATTGATTTTAATATACTTTACTGACTCGAGATCTCAATAATTTCTTTTTCATATTTCTTTTAAAACCCAATTAAGGCTGGGAAAGGGAGCTAAGCCTCTCTCTGGAGTAAATATCTTGGACTGGGCTGGCTTGAGATCTATAATATCAAAGGAAGTTGAATATGTCTGTTACATGTTTAACTAGTGTGATTTGGTGATGTGCATTCGTACATTGGACACATGTTAACAAGCAGACATACACTAGACACGTGCAGCCGTGCAGAGTGTGCTCAGTTCCTCTACCAAAGTCTCATGACGGAACGCAACCCGAATATCCGGAACATTGGTCTTTGTTACATCATTTCCAGCAGGTCCTTCTTTGCCATAGTTATCACCAATCCAGTGACGTTTCACCTGTCAAAACATTTCACCTGTGATGAGTTTACATTATTGTATGCCAAAAGTAAGTGAAAATCTGGCTCAGCTGGTTTAAAATTGGTCGTCAAAAAAAACATTTAATCTCTAGTTTTGCTGAACTGAGACCAGTGAGTGGCAGAGACGACAGCTTGAACCAAGGACCACCAGATTATAAGACCAGCACCCTAACCTCTTCCATCACACTACTTCCCCTTGAGTCCAGGAACACAAATTGAGGGCATTCTGAAGTTTTTGCACAGTTTGGTACCCTTCAAACCTCTGTTTCTATTTCCATAAAATTACCTTGCAATTGCCATTGTAACACCTTATTAATCATTCAAGGCAAATTCTCCAAAAAGTCTCTCAAGTCAGAGAAACATCTTACCTTGTTTTCAAAGCCACTCATAACCACACTGTTTCTAGCCAGTTCTGACATGTCACATGGACTGAGTTTCCAAACCTGAGCTGCAATGCTGTACTCCTCCATCAGTGGTTCCTATCAATTTAAAATGGGAATTAAAAGGATCAGTTTCTCCTCAGAATAATAAGTAAACACATAGCCCAGCACAAGGTGAATAAAATACACCCATCAATCACCTTGATGAGAGAATCTGATGTGACACTAAATTCTCATGACTGAAATTAAGAGGACTGTTGTTGACCAAGTAAAAGAATGGATATTCTGAGTTTCAATGTCTAGTTTGCTACTAGTAGGATCAGTCACAAGTTTGGAAATGCAGGCTGCCATACAGACATGTCTTGGATAGCCCAAGGAACTTTAAAATTTGGGTAAAGGTGGGTCAGGCAGATGTTAACAACCAATCAGTTTCTTCTCTATCATAAATCTCAAGGTCTAAGGCTCATATTTACAAGCATACTCCTCAATGGTCATGTATGAAGAAACAAAACCAGACAGACTAAAAACCTGGAGACTCAAACATATGGCATCAAAATTCAAACTACCTTTGTAAAATGAAACATGAGGGGATCATCTGTTGACAATGATACCATCAGGCCGCGACCCAGGAAATCTGGGAGAGGATTCCTCTGATAGTTAAGGAAGAGAGAGTTGTTGCTCAGGGGAGACATGGCAATTCCAATCTGAGCCAGGTAGTAGAGGTACTGCAGGGCTGGTACCTGTAAATAAAACAAAATGAAAATCCATGAAACCAAAGCAGTCCATCTTTTAACTATCTTGGGCTGATTGCAAAAATGAAATTCTAGATAAACTCTACAAAAACCAAAGAAGACGACTGCTTACAAGCTCTACAGATGCCGCTGAGAGATCTCACAGGTAGTAGTTGACCACCAGTAACTGATTTTTATTGAAACCCCTAAAGATACATAACTAATACTTGTGGACAAAAGAAGCACTGCAGGAGTACAGTATTGTGCTGAACAACACAACACAATGACCTGATCAAGTGTTGAACCTGCCCTAATGGGTTGGCTATTGGGGCACCCCTTCTCCCATACACAAACCCAGACTTTGGTTCATAATTTAATAAAATTTGTGAAACAGCAAACCTTCCTAAGAAGAAGACCATGAGAGATGTTCTCAGCCAACATGAATGCTGATACCAAATGATGGGCAGGACCAGCCTCTCCACAATGAGGTCGCAAAACAAATGTGTTAAAACCACGCTCCCTGTGAAAAGCAAACAAAGGAGTTCAAACTTAGTTTGATTAAAAAAATGATTTTTATTACCAATAACCCTTCAAACTTAAAGATTGACCATCAGTTAATTTCTCCTTACAGTAATAATGCTGACTCTTTATTAAGATCACGAGAATAAAGGATATCATTACCAACTTAGGAAGTTTTGATTGTCAAACAAATTCTCCTTGTCAATAACAAAGAAAGTGTACAGAGCAGAGTATGGAGAATATGAATACTGATCTTAGGGTGTAAAGGGTTAATAACAAGGATGAGACCTACTTTCGTAAGTGGTTTAGCACCACTATGTTGGAATACATGTAGTAGAGGTAATATGCATAGGGTGGGTTGTCTGTGTTGTTCCAGTCGGCAGGCAAAGGGCTTTTGGTTGAAAACAAATGACTTTCAGCTTTGCTCTCATCATCCACACTGTCAAAGCCAAGAACCTGTTGACAATGAAGTAGCAATCAAAACAGTGATCCTCTCATAGAATTCCCAGCTAAGAAATATTAAAAAAAGAGACCTTAGAAAATTAGATGGTGTCAATAGTTGGTTATCTTTTATCTGTCTTACGACATATCAACATCTTTCCTTGATTTTTTTTTTAATTTCACCAAGTTGTCTCTCATTTTTTCCCTCTTGTTGCTCTGCTAATGCAAACCTTTGTTAGCATCTTTATAACTGTATGAACAGCAGGCAGATACACAAGTAAAGCTCTTGCTTTACTGTTATACAAAAAATATATTTTAATATATCAAGAGAAATATTGTACTATGAAGACCTTTAAGTTGATAAGGCAAAAAACAAAACTGTAATCAGGAACAATATTTGCTCCCACATCCTGATTACCAAATGAATACAAATCTCTCATCACAACACATGAAAGATCCCCAGAATGTTCCAAATATTCATACTTCATCATGTTACAATTGAAAGTAAACACTATATGGGACAGAGAACTTAACAATAAGCACAGAAAGCCCATTTATTTCTGAAGACAGCTAAATATGAGTTGCTCTTGACTAATACCTGAGTAAGAAATTTGTGAAGGTCTGGGTGTGCCTGTGGATTGACTGTGGCCTCAAATAATGGATGGAAGATGTTCTCCAACATCTCTTGGAAATTGTTCACAATGTTCTTTGATCGATAGATATCACTAAAATGAAAAAGACAAAATAGAATACAGTCAAATTCAACAATTAGATTAGACTTTATATTGATTATCAAGTGTCACCAGATCAAAGCCAATTGAAAATACATGTAATCACCATAGCCAATCATAACAGGGGAAAACACCAGAAAAGGCCAATGAGAACTCAGTGCAGACAATCATAGTTGGCTTATAGTGCAAGAAAAACTGAGGGACCAAGTTGCACTTTAATACAGCATTTGACTGGATTGATTTTCTAGCCCAATTGCAAGAGTAAGGTGATGCAAAGCTAATGGAATTCTTGATTTCTTTCAATAACCAGTTGAAAATTGCTCTTTGAATAGTATTTTGCTTTTTTGGGAGGCAAACTCATTTTAACTCAACTAGGTTCTGTTGTTCTGAAAAAAAAAAAAAATACTGATTTGAAAAAGGCTTCTGATAATATTCTAGACAGAGGTGTATATTGTGGATCATAATATTAATTAAAATAACACTACTCACTACAGTCGAGGAATTTGAATGAGCCAGCGCACATTGTCTGAATACATGTCATGTTGAACTGCCCAAGAAGCCAGGATATCCCATTCATTCTTTGCTCTCCCATAAATGGATATCCTGTATTCAGCATTCTGATATTTGCTTTCTTCTAAATCAGCTATGACTTCCTTCAACATCTCCGCAAAGTAACGGCCATTGATGTGATTGTCTGTCTTGAGAAAGATCTCCCTCAACCTGCTTTCACCTAGAGGCAAAAAAATATTACTGAGCTTCCAAACAAATTCACAAATGACAACCCTCCCAGCAGTGACCAAAAAGGAATTTCACCTCACCTTTTAGTTAGCTTATGAGTACATTTTACAGCAGAACGGTTAGGGGATATTGTTTGATTCAATACAAATTTTTTGGAGCTAAAATTGTAAGAATTGTATTGTGGGCAGTATAGAGAATTAACTTTAACCCTTTAACTCCCAAGATCTCATCAGTAATTCTCCTTACTGTCTGCCTAATTATTCTTATTATAGTAGTTTGGAGAATCTGGTATCAGATCAATTTGTAATCCCATAATTGATATTTTCCTTTATTCTCATCACTTTTCTGCTTGATGTTGTATAGATAGAGTAAGGAGAAGTTCTGTCTTCGTCACTAACAGGAGTTAAAGGGTTAAGATCTTGGGGAGTGAAAGGGAAAAAAAAAGCGAAGCAAAAGTCAAACCTATGGGGTTGTACTTGGTGTTGAACTTGTCAAAGCGGTGGAAAGTGTTCCTGTCCTGAAATATATAAAGCATGTATTTGTAAAATATTCCAAACTGGTTATTACAGAGTACATTGGTGTTTTGACATCAGTATATCCATATTCTCCCATACTCTTCTCTATGTCTTTTGTTTGGTAATAACAGGAAGAATTTGTCAAAAAGTCAAAGCTTCTTTGGTCAGAGACCATTTCCTTTAATCTCATTATCTTAACCCTTTAAATCTTAAGAGTGACTAGCATCTAATTTCTCCCTACAATTCACTCCTGAATCACATATTAAGGTCATAAGAATAAAGGAAACGATTTGATTGGCAAACAAATTCTCCTTGTCAGCACCTTAGGAAATGTATAAAGAACAGAGTGGAGAATATGCTTACTGATGTTAAGGAGTAAAGGGCTAATGAATGATTTAGCAGTATTAAAACTATAGGGAGGAATTAAATGCTGGTCACACTATCTTTCTACAGCCGCATTAAATAATGTTAGGGTTCAACTTTGAAAAAAAAACTGACTTTGAAAAAAATTGTGAGCTAGTCGAAATTTCAGTTGCATCAGAAGTCACTAACTAAAGGATATTGCCTCTCTCCCTGGATTGCTTGCTTGCTAATTTCAATGGCAGGTTATTCATTTTTCTTCAGAGAGCATCAAGTAGGGATATCTTATTCAAAGTAACGATCCATCATAATCATCTTTCTGAAATAACAGAATACAAGACTGACAGAGAATCTAAAAGAAAGATAACATATACAATATTGAATCAATACACTCACAGCATGAACATCCAATCTGTCAACACTTAGATCATATGGGGTCAGCTTCAACATGGCAAAGACCTGATGAAAAATCAAGAATCACTCATATGAGGCCTATAATATCTGCAATGCATACAGTGTACAATCACCTAACTGACCAATGAGTTGTCATGACTGATGCTAAGCTGGAAGAGGATAAAACTGCCAAAAGGCATAAGGTTTGAATCCTCACAAAGGACTCTATTTTTTTTCTTTCTCCCCTTTAATCAAAAAATGTTTCACATCTTTCCCTAAGAAATCACATACTTCACATCCTTACCTCTCGTAATGTGATCTCCCTTCCTTCATGGACCGTAACTAAATCCTCAGCATTATACTTCATTTTCCGTTTTATAAAACGCAGCAAGTGTTTCTGATTCATACAGGATGCTCCATGTACATGAGTGTCAACCTGAAGTTAACCATCCAGCCACACACATCAGTGACAATACTAGCCTTAAACCAGTATACCATATTTATTTGATTAAGTCCTCAGCCCCAAATAAATTGCAATTTGCCCCCCCCCCCAACCAAAAAATTAAAAATGAAGTGCACAAGAGGAATATTGATTATTCAATCCCCAATTTCACTTTCTATGCTACATCATCTTGTTTCAACCTTTGCAGAGATCATCATCAAACTCCCACGAGCTACTTAGCCCAGTTCAAGCTACATACTGTCATAAATAAAACCTTGACCAACAAGAATGTTAATCCAATACATAGCTACACATTAGCACACAAGAACATGCAAGATCAAAGAACTTGACAAACCTTTCTAACATTGTAAAAGTCCCTATGTGGAACATCCTTCATAGCTGCTAGTTCCCTGTTCTCATTTAGCAGGGAATGAAGACTGTGTCGAGAATCTAGGTACTTCAAACGTCGGTGCGCAAATGACTTTCTGAGAAAACACAAAAATATAATACAGCCAGAGTAAATTGATGTAGCGTCTGAGTGATCGTAATTGTATCAAACATTTTTTCAGGCCAAAACATTCCTAGAGACAAGAATCTTTCTTTCTCCATCCTCCCCCCTTCCAAAATCAGACTGTAATGTCTGCTTTCTGACTACGAAAAAATTCCTGGCTTAATAGCTGTTTACAGAACCTTGCAATTCTCTCTTCTGGTTATTGCGCATTTTCCCATAAATTTCCTAGGAGAATTTGATGATTAACAAGTGTGAAAACCCTCTAGTTGATAGATGTATTTATTCCAGACCATAACCTTTTTGATTGATATTAAATTGATCTAACAAGGAGAAATTAGATGCTGATCACCTCTGGAATAAAAGAACAAAATATATATGGTTTGCTCATAATAAGCTACTTACATAGGTCCATGAGTTGATAGAGCCAGGAGAATGTTTTGATCTTCAAAAAATTCCTGGAGATTTGGAGCAGGGTGTGTTACTGGTTGGGCTGAGTCACTGACAGTAAAATCACTGGTGACGTCTCTTTTACAAGCTGTGATATGGTAGACACCATCAATCATCTCAAAGATATACCCACAGTCACCAGGTACCTCAATGTCAAATGGTGACTGAATTGAAAATGGCTGTAGAAGGCAGGTGTCTTAGAAAAAAAATTTGAGAATAAATTTAGTCGGATAAAAGGAAACACCAGATGTATCTTATGGCATTTCAATGTCATTTCTTAAGTTCTAATATCATGCCTAATTCTAAACACTGAGTAACAGCAAACACTTTATGAAACAAACACTGGCTACCAAAAGTGATCAACATGTAACTTCTCTCTATAGTCTCCATACATTGTCTATAAAAAATGTAATATGAAAACTTAAAATTGTCATGTACACGTTGTCATCTTGATTCAATACCAAGTTCTTGAAACTAATTTACTGGAAAAAAGTTCAACAGCTAGAATGGAGAATTAACAATCAGATCTTGGGAGTTGAAGGGTTAACCATTAATTGGCCAGAACACAGATAATTCTCTCAGTGTCTCTTAACACTCTTGAGTATATATGGGTACTAGCAGACCATGAATAAACTTTAAGTTAACGAAATGCTTGAGGGAACCTTGCATTCCAAGCTGGGGGAGTACCTACCTAAATCGTCATCAATGGAATGTCTCTTTAAGTGAAAGTACTGAGCCTCTGTATCAAAATCTTCATGCACAGTCTTCAGTTTCCGAGCAGTTGTGGAACAAAAGCTTTGCATGCTCATGGCCATATACTTTGATCTGATGAACAAGGCCTCTACTAGGAGCTTGGCAGCCTGCTGCAGCTCATCAATGGACACCTGAAACAAAACAAATTTTATTGCTGATTCATGAGTTGGAAGCTGTTGAGCAAGTACTCCTCGAGAAGCTAGAGCACTGCAAGTTAATCCTTTGACTCCCACGAGTGATTAACATGCAATTCCTCCCTAAAATATTCACATAATATCCTTTCACCACGGTTATTTCGTGGCATTTGTAGAAATCTTTAGAAACCGAAAGTTACTCAACTACGGCTAGAGCTGGTAGACTACATGCACGTGCACTGTCCAAATATATTTACATACCCCGCTTATATCTCCGCCGGAAATAGACAGCCTTTGATAAAAAGGAAGTCGCTCTGCACCATAGCCTAGCTCATCGTCTTTATCTTTCTTCAAGGCTTCCTCTATCTCTGAGAAATCATCTGGAGTTAAGCTCTCTATCATCTTGGACTGTTGTCTTTCCAAGTCAATTTCTTCGTTTTTCATTTCAATCTGCTCTATGGGATGGCGAGGAATTTCAAATGGATGACACCAAAGACCCTCTTTTTTGTGTGAATCCCTTGATACTTCCGCCTCATCTTGAAGGACCCCCAATGTCTCTTGCAAAGTTTGGAAAACATCGTGGTTCTTCGCTGCGACAACCTGCCCGACAACTGCTGCAAACTTTGAAGGTCCAGAGAAAAATCGATGCCGCCTGGCCGAATCTGGAGAGAAAACATGTTCGTTTGAGTGAGAAGTCTCGGGAGTTTCGTTGGATTTCATTGGAAATCCGAGAGAATTTGGACGTTCGGTTCGGACTTGTTCACTACCATCTTCTACTGCACGGTTGTCAGCCATTTTATTGAATTATTATGTAACGCAAGCTGCAATTGGTTTAAATCGGTCAAGAACTTCCAACGAATGATCTTATTGGCGTAGCCATTCAAGCAGATATGTCAATAACAGTCCATAACACGAAATGTACGGGTAAACATCTTACATGCCCGATTGAGAGAGTTTATCCGAAACTAATTCCTAAGCCAAACAGATCGCAATTATTTAACTTACCCCTGAGACACACTTGTGAAAATAACATTTAATTTTAGGAAAATAGTGGGTCAAGATGTGTGTTTGACTTCTTCACGGTACATGTAACTTGTTGAGCGAAAAAAAAACAATCGCCCTTCTCAAGGGAGTTTAGACAAGAAAAGAATAATTCTTTAGATAAAATTTGATGTCATTAGAATTAGGGAACGATAGCTCAAATAGCGTCACTAAGACGTATGAATAATGAAAGGATTTTACGAATTCTGTAGGAAGCATGAAATTTGACGACAAAGATCCATCGCTTTGCCGAAGGAAAAATCTTGAATTTAACCCGGTCTTGATGAATAACCTAAGTGAGCAAGCAGCGCTGGCAAATGTAACCGGTTCACGGTTAATTTCTTTTCAATAAATTTGCGTTTTCAACTCAAATTTAACGAATAATTTTCGTCAGAGACGCAAGAGGAGAGGATAGATTCAGAGCATTTAAATTTAACCTTAAATTTTTTCAACTTCAGACAAATCTCGATCGATTCCAATAATACTTTTGATTTTTATCGCTCATACCAATTCGCCGTATCGGTAGAAATTTCCCAGTGCCTTTCCTGGTAATTTTGAAGAGCACAGAATATGAATTTGAATAAAAACATGTGATTCCAGACGTTAAATCTAAAAATAATTTACATCGAAAGGGACGATCGACCGATTTAACTTCGTTACTGACAAATAGGCGTCAAAACCGAGAAGAAAGTAACGTCTCGATTTGTTTACCTTCAACATCTCCAACGTGGTCTCCTAATTCGTTAGCTGCTAGAGCCTCGTTTTGTTCCATTATATCAAGATCGAGCGACTGCGACGATTTTCTCTCGCCACTATAACAAGTACGTAGTTCTCAATGGGCGGCCGATCGGTTGCTTTCCTGGTGAGGTACCTCGATCGCATGTTCCAGTGACCGGAAGTCACGCTAACTTCATAAAAACAACACCAGTGATTATAGTTTGGTATATTCATCAGTATTGTTGCTATTTTCAAATTTAATGTCTGTTTTTGAAGAGAAAAACAAAAAGTAGGAAAAAAAAGAATTTGAGTAGGTTTTCATTTTTCAGAGAGTCTCTTGCCCCGAGGGCGTTTGGGAATATTCTTAATAGTGACATTGACCAATGACCACAACTGATACCAAAAATAGCAGACAGGTCAAGGTGAAAGGATTGGTCGGACAGAAAGAATCAAAACACTCCCGTCACAAAAATAAATCCTAATCATTTATGCAGGAATGTACAATTACGTATCATATATGAATATATTTAAAGATATGCTTAGTTAGCGCAAGCAGGAGCCCATTATGGCAAGTGATTTTGCATTTGTGTTTCTGTTTTAACAGAGGGAAGTGGTGCTTCTAGTTTTCCGTTGGTTTTTTTTTTTTTTTCGCTTTTCAGTTCAAATGGAACTTTTCTTAATCTCCCTAGTATAGTTTTAATGAATAAGAGGGACTTAAAAAATTCATCTTGCTCCAGGGGTTCAGTTATAGTGGAGCGGAGGAGTGAAAACCTCCCTCGTTTCCGCTCTGCCACTGCCACCGTTTATTATTTCGCTCCATTTAGCTAACAAAACGCCTAAAACAGGCTAGAAAAAGTTCGGACAGGACAAACAAAAATATAAACAGGACAAAAACAAACAAACAAACAAATATTGATTAAAGTTTGAATAGAATAAAAAACTAAGAGCAAAAAATGAGGACAAAATGATTAATAAAGAACAAACGAATTCCATTGGCTATTCATTTCCTCTTATAATTGCTTCATTGGTAAACTTGTTGTTGGCTTTTTCAAGTACATATGCAAAGTTGGAATGTGCGAAACAACAGGAAACAGGAAAGCGTTTCGCAATATCTGCTAAGAGTTAGCTGTAAAATCCCTGCAGTAAATAGTTAAAGTCATGATAGAAAGACATGCATTTCATGGTAAAGATTGGGAAGGGCGGTAGAACTGCGGATACCCGAGCTAGAGAGGTGGAGTCCGGGAGATGCAAACTGAGTGGAATACCTAATAGAATCAAGCGCAAGTATGTCAACCCTTACATATTATCCGGCAGTCTCCCAGGTACAAGATGAATTTCCCAGTCTCCATTATGAGCATGAAATCTCACCTTATTTCTACTTTGTCTGAATTTGTCAGCTTCCAAATTCAAGCTGGTTTTCATTTTCTTGCTGAACAATGAAGCGACCGTCAGATTGGATGATTTCGAGATTGGTACTGCTGCAATTGCAAGAAAGTGGTATTCCTGTGCTGAGAGGAAGAAATATTGAACTCGTCCCACTCTTCTGTCATCAATGCTTGCGCGATTTCTCCCTAATGGCGATCACACACTTTTGGCTGTCGTTTCTTCTTTTTCCTGCATTTCTGGTCCAAAACGGTAGTTTTACTCTAGTTGTTAACATTAAATCAAAGGATGGTGAGATAGTGCAGCAGACTTTTTCCGCAGATCCCGAAAAAGACTTCGTTACCATCGATTACAAAAGTAACGAGAATAGGTTCGTTTCAGTGTACATCGACTTCCGTCAGGTATGTGTCAAAGCTTCCCTTTTAAAGATATTTTTTTAAGCTCTATATACAATATCATTGTTCATTAGAATCAAAGAATGATAGAGTTTTTAAAATCATTTCTACTGTGTTGTACACAATGATTCATAAAGCATATTTAGGGGTCTCTTTCTTTCCGATCTGTTCTTTCGGCATGAAACGTTTATAGGTTCGTAAAGTTTATTGACTTTAGTGGGACTGAAAATTGTCGAATTGCTTCAAACCAATCTGCCGATGGCTGTGATTTCCATTTTGTGTGCTCTTGAGATTTTAGACTTAAGTTAATGAGAGGAAAGATAATTGTTTGGGTATTTTTCAGTTTGGAGAGTTCTTTTGTTAATTGACATAATAGTTTTGTGAATTCTTACCTGAATTTATGATATCCATGGAGACATTGTAGACATCTTTACAGGGAGCATGTAGAGCATGTCTTACTGATTTCTCCAAAAAAGGAAGAAAGAAACTTCAACAAATAAAATTAGACTGTCTCAACCACGTGAATACTGTTCATATTTTTGAAATTATTTTTCTCATAGAAACGAAAGATATTTCAAGTTATTGTCCTTGGAGAAATGGATAAAGCAGAGAGTTCTTATGAAGCCATGTGCTTTGTAGCTGAACTCAAAGAAGAAGAATTCATATCATCAGATGCTATGTCAAAACTCAGACAGGTCAGTTCCTGAAAAATCATAGCATTCCATGACTCAGGGGTTAGTTTGTCCTGGCTGTATTGTTGCAGCTAGAATACATACATGATATATGGAAGATAAAGGGGCCTAAAGTATTGGCTGGTGCACTGATCTCTGCCTTGGAACTTCTGGTTTTAGGCAGCGGCCAGGTCTCTGAGTTTTGGTCCTTGGCATAGCACTTAAACTGTGGTTAGGATACAGCAGCATGATTTTAACCCCTTTTCCATTGGAGTGACTAGCCTGTAATATCTCCTCACAGTATTTGACCCCTAAGCACACATCAAGGTCATGAGAATACAAGAAATGATCATCAATTTAAGAAGCTCTTGATCATTAAACCAGTTCTCCTTGTCAGCCCCTTAAGAAATGTATAGAGAACATTGTAGAGAATGTGCATACTGATGTTAGGGTGTAAAGGGCTATTTTCACTGACTCTCTTCAGAAAGGTTCTCTCAAACCTTGAAAGAATCAGACATTTATCTGAAGTGTTACACCATTCCAAGAATTGTTTAGGTTTTCTTGAGTAGTAAATGAGATTTGTGACCATTGGAAGTTTAATACTTATTGGGTATTTACTGGTCTGTTAAAGTCTGTGTGTAGCAGCCAGGCATTTACCCTTGAAAAATACTTCTCTCTCAGTCCTTTTCTTCTCCTGAGAGTAAAAATGACTTTTGGGAAACTGTTAGGGAGGGTAACATCGCAATGGACTTAAGTATGGCTGGGAAATTAGAAACAATCCATGTTGTTTTTAATGCTACTGAAATGTGTAAGAACTGACTGGATAGGCTGACTGCCATCCTAATGAGTGCCATTTTTTTTATTAAAAACTTCACTTTGAATTTTTTTTTAGAAAAACCCAAGTACAATCAGGGTTCCTGAAGAGGATGTTGCCAGTGAATCTCACATCATGGATCATGTGGTTTTTCTGGATGCAAATGTAACAGAAGGAACCATCGGTCAGCTATGCAAAGATGCTGGAAAAGTGCTCTTTAGTGGAACTAACACAAAACTTCTGTTATTAGGTATGTGGTGTAAGGTTCAAGTCTGCTCTTGTCATAAGCTCATGACATATTTCGTGAACCTCATTTCAGAGTGGTATGGGCTATAGAAAAACTAATTTTGAAAGCTCCTTGTTTGCCCAGAAGTAGTTGATGTTAAACTTCTCTTCAAACTATCAGCACAGAATAATACAGAAAAGGCTAACTTTTGAGGTAGAATACAATTTTTTCATATTCCACAAAACTCCATGAGAATAATTTACAGAGGAAGTGAAACACAGCTAGAAGTGGGACTTTCTAAATGAATCTGATCTGTAAGGGTGAATGGTTATTTAACAGAAAAATTATCTATTTACCAATTAGGTAATGAACTTTAGATTTCTATTATGTGATAGTTAATAAAGGGGGTTAGGCAGGACAAATTGGTTTTTAAGTAAATTGGCCTTTGTAAAGAGTTTCTAAAGCTGATGTGTTGAGCTTAAGCCCTTCACCAGAGTCTTTCCCATTCATTCTGACAAAGGATTAATGCTTGAAACTTCAACTTTTGAAAGTGTTTGTGATGGCCAATTTATATTATCAACTCATTCGTTAACCCTGTAACTCCCAGGTCAAATTTGTAATTCTCTTTACAGTCAACCATACAATTCTTATAATGTTAGTTCAGAGAATTTAGTATTGGATCAACTAATTATCCCCAAATTGATATTTTTCTTAACTCTCATCACTTATCTGGTTGATATTGTATTGATATTGTAGGGAGAAATTCTGTCTCAGTCACTCATGGGAGTTAAAGGGTTAAAAGCAAATTATCTTACATACAATCAAATTTTTTTAAATTTGAATCTACTAGTTGCTCAAAACTGAACTAGAAGGAGGGCTCACAGTTTTCTTTTCTTTTCTTTTACAACCCCATACTGGTAAAAGCAAATTATCTTACATACAATCAAATTTTTTTAAATTTGAATCTACTAGTTGCTCAAAACTGAACTGGAAGGAGGAGGGCTCACAGTTTTCTTTTCTTTTCTTTTACAACCCCATACTGGTAGGATACTCACTTAAACTATTATCACTATCTTTGAATAGGAAATTCAACCCTAGAAGATCTTGATAAACTTGAGTTGGCATCACAAGATCAAACTGGCTTTTCAAAGGTGCTAAAGCCATGTAAAAATACACCAGAACTGAGTGCAGAGTGCATCTGTAGAGTTGAAGTATGTCTAAGTTGGTATCCATGTCACTTGAAACTCTGCCAGGGGGAAGATGACAATGGACAACTAACAGAATACCGCTGTGGAATCAAAACTTGTGGAAAATGCTATGAATTTGACTTTTATGTTGGGGAAAGGCGACAATGCTTTTGGGATACAAATTAATTATAATTTTATCTTTTACAATAGATAAATCAGTGTAAAATAATATTGTTAGTTGTGTATATTGAAGTGTTAACACTTGAAATTGTGTTTTGTAAATGTATTTATAAAGCCACGCTTGGAATTTTCAAAGAATCAATGACTCAGAATTTTCCTTTACAGTAGGACCAGATCCCTTATTGACCATTCAGATAGGATAAAGGAAACATTTATAAATAACAACTTGGCAAATTTGCAATCTCTCTTTTTGCTCAGCAAGCAAAGCAGGCTATGAGATACTGCCAGAGTGACTTTTGTTCAAACATGCAAGATATTTGAGCAGATACAAGAGGAAGGTTTTCCCAGTCTCTTACAGTTTGTTTCCCTTACAGTTGGTGCACCCTGCATGTCTCTAGGCAATAAAGTGCCAGTTTCCTTTGCGAAGGGAGCAGGGAGTGCTAAAATACACCTGTCAAGTCTGCCTGTATTTCGAATAGGATGCTCTGGATTGGGATTACTGATCCCCTTGGGGGTAGGTTAGGCAAATCACTGGCTCTCATCGGCACTGGGTTATAAGTTACCAAGCTACAAGAAATTGGCTTGCAAGCTGATCAATTTGTTCCAGGCCCCTCACTTGCTTTTCTCCTGCAAACTGGCTGATTGTCTGCTGTTGCAATGAAAGCCGACTCACTAGCCTCCTGTCCTTTACATGATTGAAGCCATGTGAAAACCAGGTTGAACATTAATTATGGCATAGCAATCAATGAATTCCAATTCATGGTTAAACTTTCTTGATTTCTTGGTTTGAAAACTGTATGGTCTTTTACTGGGAATGTTGGTCACTGTAAAGATTACTTATAACAAAAAAAAAGTTTATTTAATTTTAATACTCTAATGGTTTCAATTGTCTTAATTTATTAATTTGCAAAACTTGTTTTGCATTTTGGGGCCTGATTAGCTCACTAAACAGTTGGAATGTGTAGTTGGAATACGTTTGTTGTGAACAGAAGACATTTTCTACTTTTCTGTTAAATTTATCATAGGATTACATTAGAAAGTGGGCATACTCGAAGTTTAAATTGAAGATGGTTTTAAGCTTAAAAAAAAGAGTCTTCACCACAAATATTCCGTGTGCAGAGTATTACTTAAATGTACACTTACCAGTTGGTGTGTTTAACTTAATGTTTGGCTAATCCAACATAACAATTTCTGAAAAGCTAGACCTTTTATACCAAACACTTCAAACTTTTACATCACACAGTTGCCTCCCCACAACTTAAAAATTCAGCTGAATGATTTCATTTTAATTTGTCTTCAGGTCATTTCATTTCTAAGAGTGATAAACTTCTAATTTCTCTCCACAGTATTACCCCTAAATCAAACATAGAGGTCACGGGAATAAAGGAAATGATCAAGAAACTCAATGAGCTCTTGATTGCAAGACAAATTCTCCTTGTCTGTACCCTTAGAAATGTATGGAGAACAGTATAGGGAACTTGGATACTGATCTTAGGCTGTAAAGGGTTAAGGGTATAAACAGGGTAATCCCAACCACACTTTTTTTACATCCTCTGTATTTCCTTTAGACAATAAATATTTACATATTTTTTGTGAGAAGCTTATCTAAACATCTAATCTCTACAATTCAAACTTTGCCACAACTAGTAATATTGTGCCACTATGCAAAAGAAACAACATTGCTTAATTGTAATTCTCCATTTACAAGGCCAAACTGTAATTTCTTTTACTCTAACTGGATCTGAAATAGCCTGTTCCAAATATTCATTTGGTAAAACAAAGTGTAACAGTAAACAGCAGTATAGTATGATGGCAGATGAGTGAAAAGGAGAGGGAGGTCTGGGTCCTGTCACATTCTTTACCCAACTTGACCCAAACCCCAATCACTTTTTCACTCCTCCATTACCATTATGCTATTTTGCTCTGTTTCACTAACTGAATGCCTGGAGTAGGCTAGATCTAAAACTTCACAACTTCCCCACAGAAAGGCTTTGGTTTAAATTTAAGTGCAGATGTGTATATGTTCCGGTCAAACTTGAAATAAAAAATATCATGATTTCTTTACACCTCTTTCACATGTATGCATATTTGAAGTGATATCTACAGATAACTATTCATAATAACAATATAATCTCCCATCTGATGACTGAGTTGTTGTAGCACATTCATATCTGTACCCTGTAAAAGCCAAGCTTTTCACCCAAACAATAAGCAAATTCAATAATTATTTTAAAGTCATCACACAATACTGGAGTATTTCGTGTAGACAAAATATCTGCCATTTATGGACAACCACTAAATATATTCATTTGTCAACTAATATGAGCCATAAACATTTTTACTGTTTTATGAAAGAAGTAGGTACAATTTCCTTCTTTATGAGGTCTCTACATTTACCAGTACATCAATAAGGCACTTAATATGACTGACAGAAAAAGAGCCAAACAAGGAATTCTTAAATAAGAGAAAGGGTTCAGTTTCAACCTCTATGGCAGAGCTCATGCAGAAAAGGGCCCATCTTTAGGGCTCACTTTTCAATTTACAATGCTTAATTAGCAAATAGTTGCACTGAAAGTATAACAAAGCTACAATTTACGGATACACTTTAAGTTAACAGCTTCAGGAACTCAGCTGAAGGTCCTAATCGTATTTGAAATTGATGTACACAATATTATTAATAACAGTTAATCTAGTCTTCTTCAATGCATTGTTGTGTCACGTCATTTGGTCTTGGTAGCCAGAAAGAGCTTTTTGTCCTGTATCATCCTCAACCCAGCCAACAATTTTTCCTTCCCAACCTGGTACTATGTCTCCATCATCTATCACCTGCCACAGAGGAAGAAGTGGAGGTTAAGGTGAAATTTATGAATTTATTCCAGTATTACATAACCACACCCTGTATCTGGTTGCCATAAGTTTAAGGCATCTACTGTCTATAAAGTGCTGCTGGTCTTTAATTTTTCTTCACATGACAATCAGCAAGCACCAGTTATGGCTACAAGATAGACTATGCCAGCTTCATGACAATTTGGGGTCATCAATTGAGTTAATAAATTAATGTAAATTGGCCACTGTGAAGACTTTCTAAGGCTGACATTTTGAATGTTAACCTGAGCCTTGAGTAAACACTCAAAATGAAGCTAACCCACAAAACATTCAGCTTTTTGGATTATTAAGTAATACATTAAGAACTCAGCTGATAATAACCAAATTAACTTGTAATACCCCTTCAACATAGCACCACAGTTTTTTTAGAAACTAACCCCCTTCGTGCTAGCTTCATACTGCAAATATATCACAAACTTTGGTCAGTTATCCCACCTTTGGATCATAGTATTAATAACCCTTTACATACCTCTTCTTTAACTGTTCCAAACTCAGGATCTAAGGCTTTAAAGTGATAACGGAACATTCCAGGTCTGTCAATGGCTTCCTTGAAGTCTCCTAAAGTTATTTCTCCGAGTCTGAAAAGAAACAAAATTTCTAGGGAAACTGATGTCACAGAACCTCTTGAGAAAAAGAACACATCTAATTGATGCAAATGATGACAAAGCATGAATTTGTTAACCTATCATACTGAAAGATAATTTCAGTTTTACCAACTGTTCCTTGATTAAGTTTAAATTTTCAATTTATTTTTAATACAAACATGTTTGGCAATTTCTCACAATTTAATTAAATTCCTAAAATCCATCAAGAATTACAAAGTTGAACATGTGACTAACCTTCTAGGTATTGATGTAAGGAAAGGAGTGACACTTTTCTCTGTAAAATACAACACTTTGGTGCTGATTCCTGATGCTTGAACTCTCTCATTACTCTCTAATAGATTAAAAAAATGTTTACATTATATTACATAACTGTTTAAGAGAAAATTATAAAAATCAGACATACCCTAACACTATGCCCCAAAGATCAGAAATAAGAAATTAAAAAAAGAAAAGTGCTCTTAAATAGGTTCTAGGTTCAGTGTTCTCTGTTATTGTGGGCATGACAGGTAAAATAAATTTTCAAATTGGTTGAGCAATCCTCTTACCTAATGAATTTTCAAGAATTCCAAACAATTTAAAGTAGTTATAAAAGGTACTTGATACATTTCTTATCACATTAATTCCTAAAACTTTACTGCTTGAGTTAGGCAGATTTCCAGGACTTTTTAGTCGTAGAAGATGTCAAAATAAATCTCAAGGACTTTCCTGGTTTTCCAGGAAAACCCTGTATTGCCTGCAAGCAGGTATTTTAAGTTAGGGTTTCACCTTACAGCCCCTTTTCCTAGCTCAGCCACCTTCTACACTATCGGCAGCCATGTATACTGCAAAAAGTTAATGAGACCCCTGGTAATGATTGTTAAATGAAATCACATACCTAGCTGCCGGTGATGTGAAAGTGATTTGCCATTGTATCCATTGCTGTGTTCAAATCCATTCACCCCCTGAAAAAGAGAAACAAATTCTCAAAACTCTGACGATTATGTCAAATACAAATGCTTTCAACTAGTGGAGTATATTTACCTTGGAGTTAATTGATGCATTTTCAGTTTCAGAATTGAAGGAGTGAGTTTGTTGGTCTGAAGAGTGAACCGCAATTACACTCTGGAAACAAAAGGAAAACTTATCAGATAAACAAAAATATCTATAGTAAATAAATGCAAGCCCAAAACATTCTTTGACTATGAGATTGTTTTGATACAATAAAATAACTGTTCTGGAGTTTCATGCTGCAGGCTGAGGGTAGACATGTGGTACCCATTCTCTCCCCAGAAGACTAACTACATTTAGCAACACACATCTCCACATCTACCAAATCCTGGTAATTGTGAAGAAGAGCTCCCCAAAAAACCTGTCGGCTGACTGTTGGTCAACTGTCGGCCGACAGTCGGCCGACAGTTGGTCGTCTGTCAGCTGACAGGTTTTGCCTGAAATATAGGCTACCTGTCAGCCGACAGTGGGCCGATAAACAACAAAAAATTTGAAATAATTGTGATAATAAATTTATAAAGTGTATTCTCCATAGCTCTAACATGAGCAACAGAAAGGATGTTACAGAAAGAAAAGTTCTGACAAGCACCTGTTCTAATGTATCTAGGGTGTGGTGATGTGGATCATGTGGTCTGAAACAGCTTCGAAGACTTTCGATAGCTTCACGCACCACCTCCAATTCCTCTGATCTCTGCCAACAAAATAAAAGGACATCAATCTTTCATCATCAGATGTAAAATTGCATCCCTAATCACAAGTAGAGTAAACTGTTTCTTGTCTTATAAATGATTGTTTAAGTGAACAGAATGCAGTTGGCAAACATTATCCAAGCTCACCTTCAGTCCATGAGAAGCAACTGCTTCACGAGGATTCAAAATCTGGTTCTCTAGTGATGCCATCTTTTCATCCTGTGTGGCAATTCGAGCTGAGAGGGTGGCCTAGAATCATTCAAAGAGATGATGAGAGACACTCCTTTTTAATTGAGTGAAGTAAAAGTGGTCTTTGTATTTACTGTATCAAACCCTTTGAAATCAGTATGCCCTTTTCTGGAAAAAAATATATGCAAAATAAGGTACTGGCAATTAGCCAACAGACACAGGTTTTTTCAGGGATTTGTTCTGCAAAATAACCCAAGTTTCTGCTTCACCTAATATTCACTAATGATTCACCACATTTATCATCAGTGAGTTAAGAAATATGATTTCAAAATAAACAACCACCTTTGAGAAAATCCCAAATTTGAAATAATGCTAAAAATCTACTAAATGCAATAGCATTACACCAAGAAAATACCAGTATCATGCACATGACTATCAGATTTAAACACAAGTGAAGACCCTCCATCTAACAGTGATATGAAATGTTATAAGTTTCTTACCTCATACACACCAACAGAATCAAGCTTATCCTGAAGATCTCTGATCCTTTGTTGCAATTCAATTATTAAGTGATCATCTGCTTTTCTTCCTGTACCTGCCTGTAATACAAAACATATCACTTTCAATATAACTGATACTAACAATACACCATTTATTAAAACAACCCTTCAAAATAGAAAAAAATATATCCAGCTACTTTGGTAGGATATTAATACCAGCAGCTAGAAAGTGACCACCCTTCAATTCATAATTTTTCCAGAGCTTCTTTTGTCAAAGAGTTGTTTCCAATGGCAAAATTCTAAATTTTAAATCTGAAAATCAAACTGATCTGTGGTTGATTGGAGGTTAAATAATGTGACTGTGTGGGTCATACATATACTGTAGATGTCATCCTCTTCCCTGTAGTCTGGTTCAACATCCTACAGTTAATAAATTGGTTTAATTTTTTTCATTTTCAAACTAAAAAATTTGTCACATGTATACATTGCGGCGAAGTCACACATCGATTGCTTTTTAAAATTATAGGGTTAATATTATCCCAAACCTGTGCATATTGAAGTTCTTCAATGTGCCTCATAGCATCCTCAAGTTCCATTCTCTGTTTATCAACAGTTTTCTCTCTTCGTACCAGTTCATTTCTAAGGGCAGACACCTCTTTGTCCCGCTCAGCAAGCTGCCACTTTAACTGTGCTACATCTGACTCGTGTTTCTGCTGTGCTAATTCATGCTTTAAAGAATCTGACTGTAGCTGCATTATGCTTTGTTCCTGCTGGTTGAGTCTTGACTGCAGTCCTGACTTAATACCTAATAAAATAGTAAGTAAACATATTTTTATTAAATCAATGATTAATTGTTAGATTCTAGCAGAAGCAAATTTTATGAAGAGAATTTTCCTCCACACTTCAGAGTAGAAAAAAAAGGAGAAAAGAAAAATGTTGAAACCAATGGGGAAATCTTTGGACTGAGGATAAAAATCAACTAATCAACTAAGTGCCAACTTTATAACCAAACACAACTCTACAAACAGAAGTAAACCCAAACTTAAAAAGGATGGTGTTCATCACTTTTCACTACTGCACTATCAAATGTAGAAGAGTTAATCAAAACTATAACAAAATTCTCGAAATGTGATTGGTTATCACCAGCCCAATTTGAGCACTAGGACAGCATACGCTTCATGCTTTTAATTGGACAGTGTTATAGGACAGTTAAAGGGACAGGTAATACATCATGCCCATGTAAGTGGACAGAACGCGTCATGAGTGCGTGATGTTGTATAGTATTTTGTTGAGTCGACTGTTGATTTTTTATGAAAACATACAACTTATGTCTAGTTTCTTTCTCAAATTTTGTCATAGTTTTGATTAATCAGTAACAGTACTTCATGTTGTCCAATTCTGTTTGGAATCAGACTTGCGAAAAACAAATCAGACTCCTGCTTCACAGTTGTCCAATTTTGTTAATCACTTGCATGATTACAAACTGAATTGGATTCCACTCAGTCCTATTACAATAATTTTAAATTTTCTCAAGAGTTCTAGCCAGTGTTTGACTTCAGTTGCCAATAAGCAACCTAATAGGCTGATGTCACAGCTTTGAAGTATCAAGTTAATCACTGTATACACAAAAGGTCTCTTGCACTTACACACAAAATTAGCACACACCTTGTAAGTTAATACACTCTTCTTTAGACTTGTTAAGTTCTGTTTTTAGGCTGTCATATTCAGCTTCTCTTTGATCAAGTCGACTGCTCACAATCGTCAGTTGCTCTTGCACTGTTGAACCCTCAAGGCCACAGTACTCTTCAGGAATCTCATCCTCCTCCACTCTGCCATCCAGCAACTGTAAAATAACCAAAAAAATTGTTCTCCAGTCTTTAATGTGTCTAAAAGAGTTGGGAAATGGTAGCAAATGGGGATCATTGGTCTTTAAAATAACTCTAAATTTGATGTCACAATGGAATTATTAGGAATTTTTGGACAATTCTAAATTCTTGTTTTTTGTGTGTTTTTTCCATCATGAATTTTCTACCACGAAATTTTGGTCTCTCGTTTTTCAAAGTAGTTATGGGAGTTTCTGCTCTTCACCCTTTCACTCCCAGGAGTGGAACAGTTGACTCTTTATACCTTAAAATCAGCATGCATATTCTTTATACAGTTGTCTCTACATTTCCTAATGTGCTGACAAGGAGAATTTGTTCAACAATCAAGAGCTTCTTTCAGTAATGATCATTTCCTTAATTCTCATGACCTCATTGTGTGACTTAAGGGTAATATTATAATGAGAAATTAGATGCTAGTAACTCTCATTGGGTTGACTGCCAGAAGTTTTATATATGGTACTCAAAAGCACGGTTAAATTATATAGCAATTTCCCTAATTTTTTTTTCTCAAACAACAAAAAATATTGGCCCTGCATTGGACCACAGTAACAAAACAAACTCACCAAGTTCTGCAGATGTAACAGAGTTTCCTTTACAGTGTTTGTTTCATCTTCCATGTTTTCCAACCCTTCAGTTACTTCTTGCAGAAACTCTAAATTTGGAAAGGTACTGGAATGACTATTTCTTGACAGATCCTTTGATAAAATCGACTCAGAATCAGACATGGACTGAAGTGCTGCAAGGTCTCTGTGTTGTAGTCTGGGTGTGGTAGCACCACTGCTAACATTGGAGCCATCTGACCCATTGTCTTTGTCATGTCTAGATTCTGCACTTGATGGCCTACTTATCTTGCGAACAGGAGTTCTGTTTAATGGTGTATTAAGGGGTGATGCAGAAAGTAAAGGGCTGCTTCCTGGACTAGCATCAATAGGAGGCCGCTCTGTCTTTGGTGTTACAGGCAAGTTCTTTGGAGTTTTTCTGAAAATTAAAAGAAAAGTTCAAAAAGTAGATGAAAAACTTGTAAAAGACACCACAGATAGGACAACTTTCTTTAACCCCAGGTTTTCTATTAATCCTGTCACTCTAAAGATGAAAATATTGATTCTCTGCACTCAGTGCTCCATAAATTTCTTACAATTTTAGATTTGAGAATTTGGTGTCAAATCAAACATTGGTGTCAAATCAAACATTATCCCCAAATTTATGTTTTCTTTGGGATGACAAGCTTCATTACCTGAGCCTGAATGGCATGTGTATTTGACGACCAGCACTTGCAGCCTTCCTGCTGGCTTCACCAATAGCAGCAGCAGCCTCAGCAGCAGCCGCTGCAGCAGATGGACTGCGAGTGAGCTTGGTATGTGAAGGAGAGCCACCCTGATGTGAATTTGGCTTCACACTTCCAGGTTTGAAGTGGGCTGCCAGGGCAAGCACAAGCCTCATTGTGGCTTTTAAGTTCCCATCCACAATTTCTAAAAAAAGGAAAAATTATTTTCAAGATTTTGAAGGTAAAACTTGAAGTGATTGCCCTAACACAGAAAGATTCAAATCCTGCCTTTTTGACATTAACAATATGAAAAAACCACATCATCAAAATTTTAATGTGCCTATTTCTCAAACTACATAAAATTATTTTGAAATTGAATTGATATAATAATTTAGTTCAGCCAAAATGCTGACCAAATGATTCATAGATTTAGTGCCAGAATGCAAAAGACTTCAAATTGTTTATCACTCTTTTGCTTACCTTTTGATGAGATCTGTCTCATTTTGATTCTCTGGGAGGCCATGAATTGCAAGACCTGGTCTACATTCTCTTTTTTAGCTGCATATGTTGTTGGAGAGTCATCAAACTTCAGAGCTTCACCAGCTGAAAAAGTAAGAAAAAAAGACACATAAAAACCTTGATTAACTTTATTGGTCCCAACATATAGAGTCAACCCCATGCACTTTTGTGTTGCACAGTGTCACCCTATGGGTGAACTCCCTGACCGCACATTTCTTGTGAAAATTGATGTGTATTGCACAAAGCAGACAAAGAAATTAGATTTCACTTATTATTGAGCAACAACATAAAAAAGTGCCAGTAAGAACTCTGATTAATTATTGTCAACGCAAGCTTTAACATTCACTGCGTGAAATAATAAGTTGAACTATTCTTTTTTAATTCCTTGCATTCTTTGCCTGTAAGATCTACCCAAACAAACAATTTGAAATAATTGCCACTCAGTGTAACCATTCATTTAACAGTCAATTATACAAGGCACCGATAAGCAATGAATAATTTGTCTCTCTTATCCCTGCTTAAGTGACATTTACAACAAATATGTGGTTGACACATTAGATAGATTCTTCAGGTGTTGTGCTCAGTAGACCATACTAAAAATTTATTTATATATTCATATGGTGGCCACTAAAACTATTAACTGAATTCAAAATTAGTTAAAGCACAGTAGCTTCTTTTACAGAGAGGATAGAAAACATCTTGCATAGACCCATGTCAATACATATAGTTATTCGGTCATTTATTCTGTATTACAGATGGAATAATGACAATCAAAACAAATATGACAATCCAGGAGAGATTAATTTAGCATGCTGAGTTATAAATCCAGTATATTACTAACATATGGGAGGGATTATCAAGTGCACATTTTTAACACATTTCCAAATTATAAATAGTGGTTTTCAGATTCTTGCCAAGTGACTGAGAATCTTTGCTTTCCAACTCGTTACAGCTAATCAAGCAGTAAAGCTAAAAAAAATACACAAGGAACTTCAAGCATCACAGTCTGTCTAAATTTAATACTTAAGCACAGGTTCATGAACCACTAGGAGTATTTTACTGTTTAAGGGATCTTAAAAATTCTCCTCACAAAATCAAGGAATATACACTTAGAGAGTCTCATTGACAATAAAATTTCAAAAGTTTAGGAACTCATTTGATGGTCTAGGAGTGATGAAACATTGCTTCTAACACTTTAAAACTTATAACTTTGTCATTTTTATCACTGACAGAACATTAGGCCAACACAGACACATAATTATTATAACTGAGTTTACTATTTAATTATAATTATGCTATATTTCTAAACAACATTAGTTACCAAGTGTCAAACCAGAGCAAAGATAGTAATGATGAATGTTATTATTATTTTCTGATTAATATATCATGGTCTAAATGATAATAAACACAATGATGTGATGTGCATATACTCAGTAGAAGACAACATTAATAAAGAATATCAAAGTCCTTTCAGAGAAACTGGATCCAGACCACTAATTTTCACTTATAATAAGATTAGCTAAGGCTTCAACTTTAAGCACATAAGGATGCATACAGTTTAGTCTTTAATTAAGTTGAGGTGACACTTGTTAGAAGCAGTGTCAATATTTGCACCAGAAACCTGAGGTATCACAGTATTCTAACACTTCAGTGCAATGGAGTGTGTGAAACTAAGCTGTATGCATGAAAATCCAAGTTAACTTAAAAAAAAGAATGTTAAAAAGAACTAAACCTCACCCAGCACTTCCACAAGCTGAACCAAAGCGACACCATCTCTTGTATCCCGTGGGATTTCACGAACACAACGGTTCCCAGCTCTTTTCTTAAGCTGTGAATTCACCCACGCAACGTATTGCTCCTGTTAAGTGACACAATAAGACAGAGAATAATATTTTAGAATACCCCTAAAAAGTAATAGACACCTGCAAAATAACATAACAACTTAAAAACTGTTTACCGTGAATAGATCTTCAGATTGATTTTTCTCCTTGTCAGACATTTTGTTTTTTGTTTACACAGGGATCACTACGCATTCTGTTCACCATTATGAAATCCACGTAAGAAAACTATAATGTTAGGCAGTATGTTAGGCATCTTGACAAACTCACAAAGAATCTTGTTGTCACTGGATTCAAATTATGTTTAAAACATTTCAAATCAAGAGATATCTACTTAAAATGAAATACTACAAAGGAATCAAACAAAAAAATGAAACTTAAGTTCGACTCCTATACAGGGCTTCTGTTTTGGTTGACTGCCTCAAGAAGAATAAATTTTGCATAACAATAATGGATATTGAAGGAATGAAAAAGACATTCAAACCACAAAAAGAAAACCCACAAGAGAAAGGATGCACCACTACAATTGGAAAGTGACAGAAGATAGATTTTCCAATTAAGATCACAACTTCACAGAAATTAAAAAGTCAATTACAGTTAGAACCTTATGTAAACTATTTCCCTGTACATTAAAATTTAAATAGAATAATTTTCTTAAAATCTCCATAATAAATTTAACAAGGGCTGTGACAACAGAAACATTCACACATTTGAATGCCACACAAAACACCTTCCGCATTGTTGATATTGCAGTTAATCCCTTTCAAATAGAACATGGCATGAGCTAAATGGAACAAGTCCATTATAGGATATCAGCTGAATAATGTGGCACATAGTTCATGAAAAAAAAAAAAAAATTGACACACAGATACTGAAAAATTAGCAGGGACAGGAGTGTGTCTTAGTAGGGATGGGAGACAACAAAGAGTTCTCTTTTTTCATTCACACCCCACAACCCCTAACTCTGAAACTAACCAATATCTGGTTGTAAATTTCCATACTGGCCCTGGTTGTTCGAATGGTGTACGACCCTATACACTGAATAAATCTCTCTCCTGTCTATAACAATTTATCCATAGGATAGCATTGTTCACCCTATGAAAAACTGGGTCCTGGTATATAAACATTCTGTCAAAGTTAATGCAGAGAATTTAAAATCCTATCAAGACAACACCTCTGACAGGTATTACATGTAGGTATTGAAATTGTAATAAGAAAATATTGTGGGTTTAGACCCATTGAGAGTAAAATATAGAGATTGGGGGAGACAAAAATTGCATCCACTATAATAAAATTAAAGAAAAGCAGCAAGATCTTAAAGGAAAAACCATGATTTTGCAAAAGTAATATTTTTAACTCTTGACAGTTACTGAGACATACAAAAAAGAGATCACTGATGAAAAATAAAGTCTTATAATGATGACTGCTACCATTCTATCCAAAAATTTAAACACTCAGGTCTCATTGCCAGAGAAAATGACTGAAAAGAAAAGATGTTGACAGCTTGCTATTAAAGGATTTCTGGTTAAAATAAAAAACCTGCTTACTGCTTTGGAATTGTGGTGAGTTTTCATTCCACTGCAAGTGCAAAACTTCCTAAACATATATTTATTTTACAAGTAGAGAAGTGATCCTTGCAAGTAAGAAGCAATAGTAAAGAATTTCAGAAAAGGAACTTGAAAAACTTCTGGTTTTAGCAGGATTGGAGCCTGTTCCTTCCAGATACAAGCTGAATTTTTTCAGGTTTTCATTCTGCTATTTCTTCCTTTGCAACTAACAAAGCAAGGATAATTTCTTATCTTGTATTTCATCAGCAGATCAATAAATGAACTAAAGTTAAACCTGTAGTAAGTGGCACCATTTTAAACGGTCACCCTGTTCTAGGCGGTCGTTATCAAAGTCGCAAATTTGTTTCCCCTTAATCACCTCTGTTAACCCTTTAACCCCTTAGAGTGACTAGCATGTAATTTCTCCTTACAATATCACCACTAAATCACACGTTAAGGTTATGAGAATAAAGAGAATGATCATTAATGAAAGAAGCTTTTGATTATTAAACAAATTCTCCTAGTCAGCACCTTGGGAAATGTATAAAGAACAGTATGGAGAATATGCATACTGATGTTAAGGGGTAAAGGGTTAGGCAGATATGGTCACCTTTGAATAAGGTCCAACAGCCTATTTATATTGTCTTCCACTATATGTATTGAACAGTCACTAAAACCAGAACCACTCATGAAAATAAAGCACAGAATAATATTTCAAATAAAAGTAATCCCTGTTTCTCTCCCAAAATCAATGTTAGTGGTATCATCAGCCCTTTAACTTCCAAGATCTGATTGTTGATTCTCCCCTCTAGCTGCTTAACATTTCTTTGTAAATTAGTATCAAGAATTTGGTGTTAGATTAAGATAACAACTTTAAACGGATAAGTTTGAGTTTTCTTACAACCTGTTTGTTGGATGAGCAGAGGATATTATAGGGGGAAGTCACATGTTAATCCTTTCTGGGAATTAAAAGGTTAAAAAAGTTTTTGTACATGAAGTGGTTAATTATAGCATAAAATAACCCTTTTTTTAATCATTTTTTATATTACCCCTATTCTATGGAACCTATATCAAGTGATCACCCCCCCTCCCCCATTCACACCCCATTCCTGGTGGTTGACCATCTAATACAGGTTTGACTGTATTGATTTAAATGTGAATATAACTTCAATTTCAAGTTTTATGTCTGATTATGTCTCACAATCTCTCATGCTCTTGCTAAGTGCACTATGATCTGTAGTTTCTATAGAGCCAGTAATACTTCAAACAAGGTTTGAGTTCCTCTGTATAACAACACTTAGGTTGAAGGTTTGTGAACATACTTGAGTAAAGAAAAGGGATTTATCAATTGTGACAATTTTCACTTGACTTGTCCAAACACAAGGCATTTAGTTATCAAGAACTTTGAGGAGTAGCATATAGAATTTAGTTAGTTGTTATTATATTTAGTTAATATAGATACTATGCATTTGAACACTCAATTGAAAAAGTATCGAACAATAAGAACTTACACAATTGTGATGCTTTTTTTAGTTTTGAAGTAATAGTTCTTGTTACAGGATAAAATGGCATTAAAATATTAATAATGTTTGCAGCTGGAATGAAAAAAAAATTAACTAGAGCTGGGTTTGGGTTCATTTACGAACGTCAATTATTTATGAATTTCAAAGTCTCCAAGTATCCACAGTTTTCGTTTTCTAGAATACATCATTCAGGAGATTACAGAATTAAACTAGACGTGAATTCCTGACAACTTAATTCAGTTATATAGGTATACATATCTCATCAAGTAAAATTTGCATATATGGCTTGACAAACACTTCATTTAGTACTTCTGATCTTCAGTTTTGTTTACATTAACCTTAATAATGTCACATGGAGTTGACAGTAGACAATAACACGACCGCCACAATTTTGAAAACGGCTCCCCCGCTGTTTCCTGTCTTTTAATTAAATTAAATTTTCCATCTAAAATTTTATCTCACATTTCTGTGCAATACCAGAAAAGAAACTTTTCATATCTGCTACTTTTAATACCGTTTTAGACACTTGTCTGGATTCTCAATTATAAGTGTATAAATATCACAGAATGCGTAACGTGTACTCAAACGAAGTTTATCGGTAATCTGAAGAATAGATTGAAGATCAGGAAAGCCTTTAGTCATAGCGATGTTCTGAGCGAAAAGTGATACATTTACAGAAAAATTTCATTTTCCGAGCAAGTGAAATTATTGACACAGAAACTTCGAGGCAGGCAAATTATAAAATTCCAAATAATTTAACACTAGATCGCGTTACAGAGAATCAACAAACGCACACAGCAGTTAGCAAAAGTTTTAACACAGCCGAGAACGTCAACACTAATCTGTTTTCATTCCATTCGATTTTCCAGGAGAGCATACTTGCCAAAGAAATCTGTCATTCCATTAATTGCATTGCAAGTAGCCTTCGAAATATAATTTTAAACTACTGATATCGGCTTTTTCTCTAATTAAGAAGTGGTTAGGTATTGAAGAAGACTTCATTTCCTCAGTAAAAACTAGCTCTGAATTTGTATAAAGAATATGCGAGAATTATTCGGCATAAAAACTGTAGCATTTTATAAGATATGTACACGTACACAAGTATACATGATTCGACAAATGTTCAACCACCGTGGAAACAAAAGCTCCGCAGGAAACGGTTTTAGCAAAGAGTTCACGCACTAAACAAGAATTGTGATCTTTTCAGAGAAGAAGAAAGAACGAAAGATATTCGTTTAATTACCTCTCTCTTGTTGCCTTCTTCCGCATTTCGCTTGAGTGTCTCTCTTGTCAAAGGTGAAGACGACCAACTTTCTGCATAGTAACCGCTTTCTCTCTTCAATTTGCCTCTTGCACTGCTCGGCGAAGCAACAGAGACCGGTCGACCAGCTTCGTTTGGAAAATTGTACATGTTGTCGTTATGTCTTGCCTCATAGTATTTTCGTATTCTGACATTCCATCTATAATTTACCGCTCGATATTTCAATTCGCCTTCGCTTGTGTGCCTCTGGCCTTACCAACAGGAAACCATTACTGTAATTCCGAAAGATAATTTATTCAGTCGATATTCGCTCGGTGTAACCTCGATGGGAATGCTAGTTCGTCTACGTAAATCTCTGCAGAAGCAACACCGGCCAACAAAGACAGAACAGATGGCAACGGAAAAAAATTTATGTCAACATCAAGAGTTTTCTCAAGCACCTTAAAAAAACAAGGAGATCGAAATGCCTTCTCCTATGAAAATATTATGATGGCCTTCGTAATATTCGAAAGCGGCTTTAGAGATCGTCTTGCATTTCACAGCACGTGCGCGCATGGTTTTTATAGGTGATAACTCAGGTTTAAGCTTGTTTCCAAGACCGCTTCAAAAAATGATTTAAAACAGACTAGCAGTAATTAATAGGATAGTCTCGAGTCAATCGACCTTTTTATATAGGTTACATTTAAAAATGCTAACACCCAGGCGGCTATCACGATTTTTTTATTTCTCAATTTCCTTACGTTTATTTATCCAAAAGTCATTATTAAATGTTCAACTCCGAATATTGCATTTCTAGTATCATAATTGGTACACTCCACTCCAGTTATCAGCTCATATTCCGAGTAACCTCATGTAGAAATGCATTGCGCCCGCTGTTGCAAAGCTGATAAAAGCTTCGAATATTCCGAACGTTCAGGACTTGATAAAATTCAATAAGACAATCATTCCATTCGTGCTTGTTGGATAGGAGATTGGTTACTGCCAACTTGGCCCTACGCGCCTAGTTGGCTGTTTACCATCTCATATCCGACGCGCGCTTAGGGAACAATTATTTAGTACTCAAGACTGGAGCAATGATCAAGCGTGGTCCGTTTAAGCACCCGCGATACGAGCCGCGAAGCCCGCGTGTTTCGAGCCAACTAGCGATAATGAACGCGCGAGGTAGGCGGAGAGTTCTCCGCATAATAATGAGGGCCTAACTTTCGTTCTCATATCCCCTAATTCTGGGCACCAGAATCACGATTGCATACAGGACAAAGGTGGGATTTTCAATCTTTATTCCTTCATTTGGTGTCTATAGGTTAGTACAGAAAATTATAACAAATTCATATGGCAAATCTTCAACTTTGAATGCGGTTAAAATTAATGCGCTAACTACCCATATATATGTCTTGTTCTTAACAAGAATAAAACATGAGTAATCGCCCACCACGAACATTACAGGGTGACTGACGCAACGGTTTCAGTCCCTCGATTGTGACTTCCAGGAAAGTCGCTGGTGAAGAAGAACATCACCGGCCTCTAAGACCTACGTAGTGTAGGGCGTAAACTGTAAACCAAAGTGCGGTAATCACTGACGAGGGTAAAAATTCTAAGACTTAATCAAACCGCTAAAGTACAAACGCACGACTCGCAGGAAAGCAGTGAACTGAACATACACTTTTTCGATACTTTTGCTGGTTGCATTTACTTCGATTGGTTACTTGAGACAACACCGTATCTCATAGCGTGTTGCTTGTGATCGGTTAGAGTAAATATGTCGGCGTACGACATTTTTTTTTCAATACAATACTCGACTGTAAGACTGTCAACTGAAAACAGAAGAACTCGAAAATAAACCCCAAAAATTGCAAACGGTGTATGGGAAAAATAATAGCAAATTCAACAATTATGCAAGAGCACTTGTCCATATGACCTCCGTATGTCGTGCGTCTACCAAACTTCACATTTCTTCTTTGGGTTCATATATGATCCCGCTTTACACTTGAAAACATTAGAGAACTCCTTAAAATTTGATAAGGTACCAATAACCCTAAGAATAAAACCAATAACATTGCGTTAAGAAATAATGCTGAGGAAAAATTTCATAGGACAAATCCTTTCTTCATTTTTGTGCCCTTTACGGCGAACGTGCTGTATTTCCTTATTCAGGCTTTTATTCAAAAGGCCCCCACATTCCCTAAAGCTGAGAAAGAGGACGTGCATACCACGCAGAAACCAAAACTTTCAGTTTATTTCTGTCAATATACCGAAAATTGTTCGGAAATTAAACTCTTGAAGGGCGAGTTTTGTCTCTTCAGCTTCTCTAAGATGAATAGTACTTGCTAATCACTTCCGAATTAGCCAATCAGCGCTCGCGAAAAGTACTATTTTCCTGTGTGGTAGTTACTAACCATTGATACTCCTGAGATGTGCAAAAGCACTGAAAAAGTACCTCGTCCACAACACAACGCAATAACTTCGGTTAGAGGTAGGTTCTGAATCTATTGACGCGGGGTCTAATACAAACGCTAACCATTCATTACGCTTCTGTGTTTCTCAGAGAAAGGAAAGGAACCTCCAGTATTACCTGTACTTGGTTAGGGCGTGAACATCTTCCGTTACTGACAAGAATTCGGCGGCTGGAGTGGTGCGCGTACACTCTTTCTGCAGGGGAAAAATTTCGAAAGAACATCAGGTGTTTGTTCTCACCACATTTTGAAGTCATCCGTGATTTATTATTAAACAGACGCACGGCAGCATGGAATCTATTTGTTGAGTAGGAAAGCAAATGAAATTCACTCAGTCTGCAACACATTTTGAAATCCAGTTGGAAGTTGTGCTGTTCAATTTACCTGGGCATATCCGATAAAGAAAAGCTCTTGACTTGTCATGTTAAGCTCTGGTAGTACTTCTTCCCGTCCATTCTCCTCGATAAACGAATTGTAAGCCTGTCAAATAGACATAGGGTATTTAAAATAATAGGGAAAAAGGAAGATCAAGACACAATAGCTCCTTTATCATTAAAACCTAGCAGAAGTTTTGACAATTAAAATGCAACTTCGGTAGAGCCAGCCACGACCTGCTCTCAGAGTTTTTGCGAGTTTTCCCGCGCCTTGTTCCTGAACTACATATTTTTATTAGAGATCTCATAAGCTGATTCTGTTATCTGTTTTTCACTATTATTGGTTACTGCATCAGCCTGGTCATACGTTTAACCGTTCTTTGCATCAAATACACGCATTTTGTCTCGAGATTTCATAGGTCGACTACATTATTTTCGTTTGTTATATAACTGGCTGTACTCGCGTACCCCAAGCCTTGCGTGGCCAAGAGGCAGGGACCTTCATCTTAGCGATGCAAGTAGGACCTCGGTTTGACATTAACCAGGCTGTTGTGATTTACATTTTTGGGATAAGAATCTTACGAGTAAATTCAAGCAGATGAACACACTTGACAAATGAATATTAGGCATTGAACTTGAACAAATTTCATAGGAGAACTTCGACGTAGCTGGGGTAATAAGGAAATAATTCTTACGTGGTAAGCAAGGTTGACTCCTCCCAAGTCAGCGATGTTTTCGCCAAGAGTTTTCTGTCCACTAATCTGTTTATCAAATAAAAAGAAAAGTACGATCACGTGAGAATTATCACGTGATATTGCTTACATGGTATGCTAGATTCAGGCCTCCTCCGTCTGCCACGTTTTCTTCCAAAGTTTGAAGACCGTTGATCTGGTCAATTGTTAAGAAAATGTTAAAGATAAAAAAAGTAATGAGAAAGACGGTGATCTAAAGACTGCACCCTGAACTCCGCCACGTGATTAAGATGGGGGCTCAAGCCTCGTCTTCGTGTCTACAACACAGTGCCTCTCTCAACTGAGGGGGGGGGAGGGGAGGGGGTAAAAAATACACCAGGAAACTGTCAGGGAAATCTAAAGAACGACTTTGTGTTAACTTGCTATGAACTAACGTTTCTTCAAGAAGGAGTTCTTTGACCGTGCAGGTCAAAGGAGTCATAAGAAGGATTGTTATTGGAAGGTATGACTCACGTTTCGACAATCACCACTACCCATACCGTTCAACTCAAAAATGATACTCCTGGGTTCAAACTATGTATTAAAATCGGTTTAATACCTTTAATCCTATACATATCACTTAAACGCTGGTAAATAATCGCGTTTCGAACTTACGTGGAATTTGTTAAGGACTTTGTACTGTGAAAATTGCTCCACCAAGCATTTTGCTTTTTCTTGAAACATCTTGATCGCAGGCTCACTCCACTGAGTTCGTTTTTCAATAAGTTCACCATTCTTATCAAATTTTCTTCCTGGAAACATAGAGAAAAACATATTTCTCATCTCTAACGTTACAAAAGCAAAAACAGCTGTAAAAAAGAATTTAAAGCTCGGCATGTTGGGAGAACGAAGTTGCATGCTAAAATCATGTGAAAACTGTTACCTGTCGTATCAAAGCCATGCGTCAACTCGTGACCTAGCACGTGACCAATGGCACCGTAACTTAAGGACCTGAAACGAGGCAATTTATGGGAAAACTTAAGAACTCACCAGGCGACGCCAGGTTAAGACAAAACAGTGCCACACAAATAAGAACTAGCGATTGTTGAAACACTTCATGAAAACTTTACTAGTTCGAAATGTTCAATTTTTGTGTTATCACCTTGGTATGTCGTTTCCATAAAAGAATGGCTCTTGCAGAATTCCCGCTGGTACAACTGAAAAAAATAAAGAAAACGTGTTTGTTGTAACATGTCGCCTAGTTCTAGCTTTACCATTTTTTCTCCGGTACATAATTGCTGCACATTGACATCACAGTGATATAACCTCAAAATGAATGCAATGTACCTGATTAGAAATCTAAACTAAGAGTTGTTTATAACTGATATAAATTAAATAGAGTAATTAGTAATAATTTTGTAAAGTGGTCATCACTCATTATCTGAGTCGCGACCTTTCAAATGCACACTGCGATAATTCTTTAGGCAATGCAGGACCGGTTACACGTTTATTATGCTCGGCTGTGATCGGGCGGTGAAACTTAGTCCGAAGAGCTTGATTAAAGAAACTTACTGTCTGTTGAATAAAGGGGGTAATTTTCTAAAGAAATTGTGGTGCTGCATCGGTAAGAAAGTATATCAGGGTAATTTAGTGTTATCAACTGAGTTGATAACGTAAGTTGGCCACCGTAAAAAGTTTAAAAGCTTTTAAACTCTTCACTGTCTGTTGGGCCCAGTTTATGTAGCCCAGGTTCATCCATGCCAACAGTTTGAGCAGATATATGTTAATTGTCGAGTCGTCAACACCAGAGAAATCACGAGGAAAACGCACGAGAACCAGGCCCTTAGTCACACAATGACTACATGCGTAGCGAGACATAATCACAGTAGTCTGAATCACTTTTTCTTCACGATTAAAATTGTGTTGTAGTCGGTTCAAGAAATTTCCTTTACAAGCTGGTTTCTTGCTTTTTTCAAGTTTTATTACTAATCTTAACCTTTGAATATCATGCCATTCGTGCGAATGATTGATTTCTTTACCTATTTCATTCTTAGTTATAACATAGAACGCGTTCACCAACTGAGGAACAGTTATCCACCTATAAATAGAAGGCAAAAAACACAAGTTCTCAAATAGGACGGAGCAGAAAATGTCTATCATAACCAACAAACAAGTTATTCCTGACAAATGTATTTTTCAGGGAAAAGTTTCTTGTAATAAACCTTAGCCAAGTAAAATTGGCAACGGTAATGGAGAAAAATTTCTCTTCAATCTTTTCCTTACCGTTTCCTTCGAAAATAATCTTTTATTATTAGCAAGTTTTCTCTATAATAATTTCTCCTTGACAAGTTCTCCTAATCCCAAATTGCCGAGTTAGGTTTACTTGTGAGTACATGGAATTTTTTATCAAATGTGCCTAGTTTGAACAGTACCGGGGGAAAGTATGCACGGGCGACTTTTCTAAAAGTACACTAACAGTTACCCGACTTACTGATGTCTATCAACTGGGTTTCCCCACTTGTGGTAGGTTTGATAGTTGGAAAACTGGTCTGTGTTCAGTACGTTCTGAAACCACTGGTTCCCTGTAATGTTCAGCTAGAAGAAAAATCACGGGAAAAAAGCATTAAATAAACGGAAAGCTTAGAAAAATTATTGCATTGAAACTTGTCTTATGGCTGTCGGCGTTTGAAAGAAATCAAAATGTAGGTCGTGTCCTTGATCGGGAGGATGGGGCGAGGACACAGCTGCTATTTCATGCTCTAATTAAGTTTCGAAAAAAATCCAAAGGGTAGAGTAATAGCTTTAGTACAATTTTGCAGGACTTAAATGTTTCTTCCACCAAATAAAGCGAAAAAAAAAAAAAGAAAAAGAAAAAAAAAAGAAAGTAACCATTCTCCCCGGCGGGGAATCGAACCCCGGTCTCCCGCGTGACAGGCGGGGATACTCACCACTATACTACCGAGGATGTTAACGAATTACATAAATCACGTATTGATACAGATTTTCTTTAGCAACATTGAATCAATTTGTTTAAAATTACCATTTTATATCTTTCGGAAAATTTGTTTTCGTTCCACAAATAATCAGGATATCCAACTTGATAAAGTGCTGCATCCGCCTGAGAACCAAAGTAAGAAGTAAAATGTCAACCACATAAAAATTGGAGCAACTGGAAACTTTAAAAGGCACATGCACAGGGTATGAACCCCGAGGTCTCCATTTATCTGGCCACTTTTGAAAGTAATTGACTTTCAGCATGAATATTTCATTCAAGCTTTCTGAAGGTTCTTATCTGGTTATTTTACGCTTCGTTTTGACAAAATTTAGCATGGGCATAAAATCCACTTTCTTCTCTGTTGTTCGCAGAAACAAAAGGGATCCAACAATAGATACACAGGGTGCTCGCACCTGTCGTCCAAGCCCTTTCACTCCCAAATCAAATTTTTAATTCTCCTTACTATAAACAATACAATTCTTATAATGTTAGTTCAGAGAATTTAGTATTGGATCAATTCATTATCCCCAAATTAATATTTTTCTTTATTCTAATCAGTTATCTGGTTGATATTGTATTGATATTGTAAGGAGAAATTCTGTCCTGGTCACTCATGGGAGTTAAAGGGTTAAATGTCTTTATTTAAGAAACGTAAACGATCTATTGAGAAGGTTTTAAGGAAACTCTTCCCAAAAGATCATTGACGATCATTAACGACACGTGCGGGTTCGATTGTTTCAAAAGTTTAAGTTCGTTTTTTTAAGACTGCACACAATCAAATCATTTTGAAAGGGATTTCCTTTTATGATTTCATTTAATATGAATATTTTGAATTCAACATCTTTTACTGACTTTTTCTCTGACGGCTTGAACAGTTTGATTATCGATCCAGCCCACCCCTGCCACACGGTCTTTAAATGCCCGGATGATACCCTCCATCATAACTTCCACCTTGAAAAGAAAAATGGCGTGATCAGCTTTACGTAGAGGATGTTGGGAGATCTAGGATAATGTACAGTAAGGATCGTTTCACTGATAAAAAAAACCAACAATAAAAAAAAAATCGATAGCAGTGAGAGGATCGTGAAATGCATGTCATTCTTGCGGTTCGCCTGAATTAGCCCATCGAAGAAAAATCCTCATAATAATGATAAGAATGTCGAGAAAAAAGCCCTGTACACACTCGATTACGAAAATAGAACAAAGAGAGGGATTCCGGTCCAGTTTTTTTTTTTCTTTTCTTTTTTTTAAAGTTGATCGAGGAAGCGCAAGAAGGAAGAGTGCCAGAACGCCCTGAGGAGAGGAAAAGAGAAATTGGAGGTCTGCGTAAAGACCATGTAATTACCTGACCAATTGAGACCCTCAGTTTAGAAATAGAGAGACAGCCAAGCATTTCGAATGTAGGAAACTTTCACATTTCAGATATCTCTTTGTAAAGGACACCCAGTTATAAGCGACACTGTCACTGAGCTGCTGCAAGTTCCCGGCCAACACGGTGTCGACGCAATACGGACTTCATCAACTCCAAAATTTTGAATGTTTAATGGAGTTTCAATGTAATGTTCGTATTGTTAACAAACTCTCTGAACGCTCGAAATAAACTGGTACTTTGCTATCGCCCAAAAATTCTGGATTTTTTTTCACGATATCACTACTCGATTCACCCTTTTGAAATAGGATGAAGAAACAACACTTCTTCATGTAAATAGCAGTGATACAAACAGTAAATTATCGTGCGAGATTGGTCGTGGTAACGAGAGTTGACTGCATGTGATCTAGCCTTGTTACTTTCATGGTACAATGTCATGTCATATCATTTAATCTCGTTCCCAGATTTCTCTGAGCCAAAACGACAAACAGAAAGAGGACCGGGCGCAAAAAGGACGAGAGGAACTGGGTATGACGTTGAATAAAGGGGTAAGTTTCTAAAGAAACTGTGGTGCTGCGTCGGTGGGAGAGTATAGCAGGTAATTTAGTGTTAACAACTGGGTTGAAAACGTAAATTAGCCACCGTAAAGAGTAAAAAAGCTGACGTTTCGAGCGTTAGCCCTTCGTCAGAGCGATTGGGTATGACGTTGGCGAGTTTCCTACCTTCTCCTTGCTGCTCGGACCAAAAGCACTTCTGATGAACAACGCTCCAAGCATTGGGCCAAGGATGTTGTTGGTGTAGCTAAAACAGATGTCTGCTCTGGTCTTGTTTCTTTTGCTTCCAAGAAGTTTCACTTTGAATTTTTGGTGAACCGCTCGGAATTCTTTTGAAAGGAGAGGCACGACATCCTTAATGGAGCGCCATACCATATACGTTGATAAAACACTAAGAAAAACAAAACAACATGAAGTAAATACCGCGCTGGGCTCATGACTAGGCAGAAGTTTTTAGATACTATGATATTAAGCAATTCATCGGTGAATTTCACGGGGCTTTCTGTATTATTGCTGTCACTCTCCGCTCTATCTAGTGTCCGTTTCTTTGAAGATTGTCCGGAAGGAATAAAAACTTGAAAAAAAAAAAATATATATATATATATATATTTTTTTTTTAAAAGAAAGAATCACACAAAACATAATTTCCATTAACATATTCTCCTCCCACTGCTTAATCCCTCACAACATTTCTGTCGGTCTACCAAGTCACTAATTCGTCTCTTCCCTTAAGCCTGATCTCATCCATGGCCCCCCGGCTGAAGAGACTGTACGCTAAACCCTTACACCATGACATCAGTATGCATATTCTCCGTACCATTCTCTAGATATGTCCTATGATATCAACAGGGAGAATTTGTGAACATTCAAGAGCTTCTTTAGTTGGTGATCATTTCCTTTATTCTCCTGATCTTAACCTTTGATTCCCCTGTGAGACTATAAGGAGAAATTTGATGCTGATCACTCCAAGGGATTGAAAAAGTTAAGCAACGGAGAAAAACTCGAATAAGCTCACCTCTTTTTGGTCGTGCGCAGTAGATTCAACATATTCTGTAAGTAGTCATTTGCTAGCACCACTACCAAGTCGTCTTTAGTGAGATCAGGCCTTGACAACACCTTTTGCAAGTGCTTCAGCCAAGGGAACTATGAACAAAGAAGCAAAAAATTTATTACTTAAAGAGAGATGCTATTTATTTTTCTCCAGAATAGGAAAAATATAAAATCTGAGCTTCCTTTTGGATATGAACCTCAGACCTTCGGATTCCGCGGTTAAATCCTCTAACAAACACTGAATTTATTTTTTAAAAAAACAATAAGTAACGTATTAGCATGTTTATGTGGCGATTATAGTACAGGATGGTGGCTATGATGGGGGTACCAAGAAAATTTTTGTAGGATTTCAATCATTTCCTTATTTTATCACCTTCCTTTTTGCTGTTAAATTTGCATAACTGCTAGTGGCTCGTGCGTGAAACGCTTTATAAACAAATGTTTATGATCGACCTGATTTGGAAGACTATCAGTTATGTTTGAGGCCCCCTATTTTCCCGAGGAGGTTTGTTGTTTGAGCTCTGCAGTAAAGTGAGGATCGTGAAGCTAAAAACATGAACCTGCGATCATTTCTCAGCGGCCTCTCTCTACGAAGTCATGTTGAGCCTCTGCGCGGGAGGGAGAGACCAATTTAGGGGTTTACCTCTGGAAGAGCCTCCTCCAGCTTGCCGATAGGAATCCGTACGTATTTCTTGGACACTTTCGGAACCCAGTACTGTAAATGAATGAGGAACTTAATAATTCTGAATTTCTCTTAAATTTAGGAAACTTGGAAGGGCATTCTCGGCTATCAGTTTCTTGCGCCTGACGGAAAACAGCCTTTACTGGCATTTCTTATAAAAACGCATAACGTAACTTAAATTGATTCAGTAATACAATATATGAGTTTATGTCAGATTTCTGCTTCTCTCTAAAAAATCAGATGTTCCTCTTTAAAAAAAAATGACTGGTGTATATTTGAATGTGAATTTTTCACTCACCAGTGCAAGTTTTCCCTCAAATAGAAGCAAATCCTTCATTGCTCGTTTGGAGTCTTTTTTACTGACCCCAGAAAGACTCGTGATAATTGACATGTACTTCCATACTTCTTTTAAAACCTGAGGCAAACAACAAAAGTCAGTAACCTCAAAGACACATGAAAATAAGCGCGTGATGTTCGTGCGTAAGATTTCTCACGATAAGATTTGCCGGATATCCCCCATAAGGCTATGTAGTACTCTAATGATCTCCCGCCCCCCCCCCCCCCCACACTCATTGGCAGCCATTTTTCAACAGTACCCCTTTAAACTCTGTTTGAGACGACTGACCCCCCTCCGTTACCTCGTGAAAACAATGTAATCCCCCCCATCCCCCGTCCACTCCCCTCAGGCGATTAATTGAGACTGGTCCCCAAAAAAATAACATCTAACAACTCCTTACTCTGAGAATCAATGAAAATGTTTATTAGCTTTGGCTTCTTACCTTTTTGCTTGTGAAATAGATGATTTGTGGAAGGTTTAGAGTTGCCTGGTCAATCTAAAGGAAACAGGAACAAAAAACATATCGACAAAAATCGCTAATACATATTTACCTTGATCCTCTTTACAATTCCTATATATAAGTTTTATGGCATTAGAAATTATCGTATTTCGACGAAGGTTACCTTTATTACAATGAATAGGCTCATGGAGATAATTGGCAAACGCGTGACATAGTCATTTGTTACTACAGAAGTCTAATGTAAAAGTGCAGAACAGGTCTCAGTAAAGAACTTGTGGCTACTATACTAGTCCAACGAACTCTTGTAGATGTGCCCAAACCAGTCTATAAGTTAACCTTCGTAGTGGACAATTTTTTTTAATAAAAAGATGTGTAGAACCGAAATTGCCACCGAAATTGCACTTGTCTAGATGGCGATCTGATCGAAGTTATATTATTTAATCGATAACCATCTCTTTGGATTACCTAATTCGGACATAATGGTGAGGCACTAAATACTTAAGGTGCCTTTCGTCAAAGAGACCCTTATCTAAGCTGGAGCCAGGTAAATCTGAAATAACTTTGGTGTAAGGAAGTGTATGGTAACCTCGGAGGCCAAAAATATTAACCATTCTCGCCTAGTTTTTAAGGTTTCCGGGGAAACTTGTTTTAGATTCACCCCCAGTTCAAAAACCTATTACATTTTTTTTCCTGTTCTTAGGAAATGTCTAACGTTACACTTCTTTTCCCATTCAGTTTTTTTTAAACCAGAAGGCGTCAAAATACTTTGTTACGGTAGCAAAAAAAAAAAAAAAGGCCAGAGGAAAATCTACGATGAACTTGCGGTATATCTCAAGTTCTCAGCCCCCTCCTAGTGGGGGTCAATTTATTTGTATTAGGACAAAGCTCTATCACTACCTATACCAAGGCAAATAGACACACACTTAACGAACTGTCAGGGAACCCGAAAAAAGTCTGGCCCTATAATGTGCAAATATATTGGAATGCTCTTAACGGCTGGGGGGGGGGGGAGCAGAAATATCTCTTTACCGAATAACAAGGGCAAGCGTCAGAGTTGCGATTCTCCTGGCTTTTATGCCGTTTAACCATTAACATCGACATGCGTAGAGAAATAAATTTTCTTTCTCTGTATAAATACTCACCAGAATGACATATTTTCTTTCTGCGCTTCCCTTCTTCTTGACGGGATCTTGAATAATATTTACACTGAAGAACACTTCTACGGGATAGTTCTTCTGCACATAGCCTAGCGTATCATAGAAGCTCCACTTCTTTGCTCTCCAGTTTTTAGCTAGAGACCAAGATCCTAAGCTTTCGATGTAATCTAACAGCGGTTTATTTCCAAGATGGTCGATGGCTACCTCATTCAAGCACGACCTGTAAAAATTCTTCACTTTCATCAGCGTTTCCGTGTTATGAGGTCCATCGGCAAGAAGATTTTGTTTCATAATTCGTTCGTTATTTTTGGACAGTTGTGTTATCCTTGAGAACTGCAGATGCCCTTTAGGAACTGGATTCTCCTTGATCCACTGACCACAAGCATACTCGTAAAAATTGTCGCAAGGGTCCACCGACGCATTGCGAACTTTTTGGATTAACTTTGAAATCGCTTTACAACTTTCTGATTGGCAGATAGGTCCAGGCATAATACTGTTTTGTTCACTTTTATCTGAACGAGCGGGTTTTGTCGCATCGATTTTTAAAGGCGAAGCGCTTCGAACAGGAATATTGTCTTTAGGCAAACTAGCGCATGAAACTAAAACGAGAAACATAACATTTAAAGCAAAAACCTGGATATGGTGTCCTACGATCGAGTCAACTCCTGTCCTAAATAATTTCCTTCCTTCCATGTCGGCTCCAGAAGGCTGTATGTTACAAAGTGACTTATTTTGTGATTACGACATCGGTTCCTTGATTAAAATCTTTTGAGAGGAGAAAAAGGTGAGAGGTTCTTTCGTTGCGGCTCAGTCTTCTTAGAGAGAAGACGATAGAAATACTTTTCTGTGATCTTTCTCGAGTGAGAAGTTGTTCAGGTGATTACGGAATGTGACCGGTACCTGTTTTGACAAGCGAATATTTCGTCTTGCCACCTGTTGAGGGTTAGGAGGAAATATGTCGAGAAAAATTGCAAAAATAAATCATTGGTTGCTCAAACAATACTCTTGGTAAAAACTGATCAAAACTGTACCTTTACAGCCAAAAAAACAAAACAATTGAATAAAACAAGACAAAAAAAAAACTAAAGCTCTTCTCGTAACACTAAGTTCTATCGGGGCTTTTAAGTAGGATATAAACGGATGGGTTCATGTCCCAGGGAATTTTATATTGGGGGATGGAGAGAAGGGGGTTTTCTGGAAGATTTTGTGTCAAGAGAATTTTATATGTTTGTGAGTATGTTTGAGGTGAGGTGGAATAAAGTGGACTTGTGACCTATTTTTGAGTCAGTGTGAGTTAATGACCTAAAAAAGTTTAAAAAAGGGAATTTTTTAAAAGCCTTACATCATACTTAAGTATAATAATGCTAATTAATAGCCTGAAATTGTTTAAAAAAGTATAGTTTGGTCCCATTGAAGAAAAACAATGATGGTGAATGTAATTAACTGTTTAAAATGCGCAATATTTTGATTTGTTGTGTTGCCTTTGAAAACGCATAGTTAGACGTTAATCGATATGAAAATTTTGTAAAAAAAAAAAAAGAAAAAGAACACCATCCTGAGTCACAACACCAATCATAACATTACAATTTTAAGGTTGATATGTAAATGGTTGGTGTTCATTCAATACATTAATTTAAGGGACTAAGAGTATCTTATTTCAACTTTCTATTCTACAAAGACATTTTTCATAGCCATGTAGAAGATAGTAATAGTCTTCTTTAAAAGGAGACAGAAAATGGGACAGAAAATGGTCTTGAAGATTAGGTAGCTAAATCAAAAGAATTCTAGTATAAAAGCAGCCCTGTAGGAGGATCGAACTCCCGACCCCTGGTTTACGAGACCAGTGCTCTGCCACTGAGCTAACAGGGCTACGCGATAGAAGTTTTCATTTCATTAGAGATATATACTTTTGGTCGCCAAGTGCTCCATCACCATTGCATTTGAAATTTTGAATAAAATTTTGGAAAAAAAAAAAACAACACAAATAAACCGTTCCACTTCTTCATAGTAGAATATGAATGGCTCTCGAAACATCATGGATCAAAGGCATCAGACTACTTTAAGCGGCTTATAAATTACATTTAACATCTTATTCTACAGGAACTTCTTTTCATTAATAACATTTTAATCTATTTAATAGTCTAGATATATATTTTGAGTATGCTTCTATCTTTTTATTTTCCAAAAGTAAACATTTGAACCACGCGGTTACGCATTCCTGCTAAAAAGTTCCCGTTTCTTTGGAAATGACTGACAACAGCTTATGCAAAATTTCAAAGGCTTGCAAAACAACACAACCATCATCAGACGACGAAAGAACCATTTCCGATTCTACGTTCGATTGCAAGTGATTTTGACTTACCAAGGGTCACCCTTGTAACAAAGGAATAATCACCGTATTTGGGAAGATCAAAAAGTTGGAGCGTTTATTCTCACGATCTTTCCTGCGTAAAATCTCACGGAAAACACTTGTCGAATATTTCGTGATTTTTGAAACAATGAGATCTTCAAGTATGAGAAATGTGCTCCGACTTCTGGATCATATCGGCAGCGTTCTCTCCGTTCTGGCTTTAGTGTTGATTTACAACCATGTCACAAAGAAGCACGAAATAGGCGAGTTGAAAAGATTACAGAACCTATGGCAGAAAGAGGTTTCAACAAAATCTTCGGCACCACAAGATGACAATAAGAAAATTATGGGAAAAATAGCAGTTCAAGTTTGGTCAAACGTTTGTGGCGGAAAATTGTCAAATTTGCTTAACTCTCCTTTCTTTCCACGGTTTTACGACGAGTTATACTTCATTTCAAACACGAAGATTCAGTTAAATCGAAGCAACTATGGCCAGCGTGCATTCGGTTATTTACATCCACCAGAAACCGGTTATTACAAGTTTGTCCTATATTCCGATGATGGATCAGAGTTCTGGTTTGGTTCAAATGAAAGCTTGGCGAGTTTAAAACTTGCTGCGAGCGTGGCCATGCGTGATCACGTAGGAAGCGCTCCTGTCGGCGAAATTCGCTTCGATTCACAGATTTCCGATGATTTTCTGCTCGAAAGGGGAAATAAATACCCCCTGGAGATTATTCATCTTCAAGGCACCGACGCTGATTTTGTGGAATTGCACTGGATTCGACCTGGGAAACATTATTTGGAGGTCATAACATCGAAGTACATTTCGCATTCTGCAGAATCGCGCCTCGTATCTCAAATTGAGTTTTCGAAGGCTTCATCGGATAGCCAATTAAAAGTTACAAAGCCTTATCTCGTCTCGTTCCTCACGGACAGTACTGTGGAACGCACGCTTCCCACGTGCAGCTATACGCTTCCAACCGCGACTATGCCGAATGTACCCCGTTTCCATGGATACAAAGCTATTCAAGAAATAATCAGAGTAACTAATAATGACCGGAAATGGCAGGATAACGTGGAAGCAAAGTTGGTGGTAAATCTTTTTATGGCAGGACTCGAAAAAGTTTTCCCAAAGTAAGTCTGTATCTTGCAAACTCTCAAACGATAATTTAATTTCGTAACAGTACCTCAGTCAATAAGTCAGTTGGTCAGTCGGCGGGCCAGTCAATAAGTCAGTCAGTCAGTCAATAGTTACTGAATCAGCGAGTCAGTCTGTGAATCAGTCAGTCAAGAGTTATTGAGGCAGTAAGTCGGTGAGTGAGTCAGTCGGTGAACGAGTGACTCAGTTAATAATCGACGAGTGAGAGAGTGAGTGAGTCAGTCAGTCAATAGTCAGTGAGAGTGAGTCAGTGAGTCAATCAATCAATAGTCAGTAATTTAGTGTTAACAACTGGGTTGAAAACGTAAATTAGCCACCGTAAAGGGTAAAAAAGCTGACGTTTCGAGCGTTAGCCCTTCGTCAGAGCGATTGTCAGAGCAATAGTCAGTCAGTCAGTCAGTCAATCAATAGTCAGCGGGTCGGTCACTCAGTCAATCAATAGTCAGTGAGTCAGTGAGCAAGTGAGTAAGTCTGTAACTCAGCCAATCAATAGCCAGTCAGTCAGTCAGTCAGTCAGTCAGTCAATCAATGGTCAGTGAGTCAGTGAGCAAGTGAGTGAGTGAGTCAGTAAGTCAGCCAATTAATCAGTCAATCAGTGGTCAGTCAGTCAGGGGGTCAGTGGATGGGTTGGTGGCTCTTTCACTTATTCATTCATGCATTCCCGCATCATTCAGTGTGGAAGTCATTCATTCTCTTATTCAGACAGTCAGTCATTCTTTCATCCATTAAGCTAATCACTCGGTAACCTACTCGGACTGTCAGCCAGTCTTTCAGTCTAATATCAGGCATCGGTAAGAAAAAATACATATGTGCACTTGATATGGACAAGACAAAAAAAGGGTCCGCTGAACCTCATTTCTTTAGATAGAGAAAGGAACATAGGAACTTAAAACATAACTAAAATTACAATAACTAGAGTTCTTTCGTTTATTTTTTTTCAACCATTCTCCAGAAAGTACTTCGTCGAGAGAATTCTTACCCTCGAGCGTATGGCAACAAAACAAGAGAACAATGCTGTTCTTTATTTTCTTGAGATAGAATTAAGCTGTGATGCTTTAGATTACACAGAAAGAGTCGCAGAGTATGTCTATTTACAAAAGAACGAAGTTGGTAAAAACTCACAAGAGAAGGGCGTGCAACTTTGTTATCCGAGGGATCTGGGCTGGAAGAAGGAAATTTCAATTCATTTGATTATTGCTGTTGATCGTGAAGGTCAACGGCTGCATCGTTTTATTGAAAGAGTGGAACAAATCGTGCGAGAGAGCTTAGAGGTCGATTTTCAGTTGGTGATTGTTCACTCTGGAAAATCGGGCTTAGACGTCGAGACGACTCTGCAAGGCACTTCGTTGCAGAAGTACAAGGTTGAAAAATTGAACGGGGAGTTCTCTTTGACGCGCGCCATTAATTCTGGAGTAGGACTGGTGCGGAGTTCACAGAGTATTGTTCTAACTAGTGACGTTCATACGGATTTGCCAGCGGATATTTTTGAAAATTGTCGAAAGGTAAGCTCTAGAATGATGAAGCTCATTCTGTTGATTATTGTTAAATTGATCTAAATGTTATTTGCTCCTTTGGGTCACAGCACTGCATAGAAGGGAAGATGATATTTGCACCAGTCCTTTTCGGCTTGAACTGTGGGGCATATCCTGCTGAACCGCATGGATCATGGGATGACCGGGGTTACCAAACGATCGGCATTTACAAGAGCGACTGGGATCGGCTTGGAGGTTAGGAAGGTTTTTTTTTTCATACTGTTTTTTATAAATTTTCAAAACAGTGCTAAGGGTACTCGGAGTTTCATTGGTTATGTTTGACACGCTTTCCAATTTTTTAGAAAACTGGGGCTTTCCTCCCAGCAATCGGATGTAAAACTGAAGCTTCTCGTGCCTTGGTCACTCGAATTTTCCGATGCGTCATGTCATTTCCTTTTTTAACTCCGTGCTCTCATTAATTCCTTTCTTATTGGGCATTGTCGTTTGATTTTGTGACAATTAAAATGCGCCTTAGCTCTTTTTCTTTAGCACATGGCGAATTCATCTCAGAAAATCGAAACGGCAGCAGTTGATCTTTTCATCCCTCATTCTCTTTTTTCACAATCCTCTACATTTCATAGGAATGGATAAAGGAACAGCAGATCATTTAGCCGCCTGGGACCTAATGGATCGCATTTTATCCAGCGGTTTGCACGTGGCACGTTTGAAGACTGAAAATCTGTTTCGCTTGTTTTATCCCAAGCCACGTGATTTAAACGTAACATAGCTTGTCAATTTTATAAAAGAGAAAGTTGATTGAGGACAAAAACGACTTTACAGCAATAAAAATGCTATAAATGGACATTAAGTAAACAAGAGAGAATTCTGTCACTCGCTTTCGTAAAAAGGACAAAAATATTATTTCGTTCTTATTCTTTTGTAAGCCTAATTTTACAGTGATAAGACCAAGATCTGTGTTCAAGGATTACCAGATATAAATTCATGTTCGACATGAATATGAAAGCAATCTTCGCAGTAATGAATAGTACTTAAGCAGAGTATGTTGGTTCATAATAAACTCAATAGTGATGAATAACATACTGACCAGCTCCCAGTTGGCTTGTTAGCTCAGTTGGTAGACTGATTGCACCGATATCGCAGAGGTCAAGGATTCAAATCCCGTACAGGCCTGAATTTTTTTGTCAGGCCTTATTTTCACTTCTGGTAAAGTAGTGTTCATTACTGCGAAGTTCGCGTTCATGTTCATTTCGTTTCTGATTACCGCTTATTTCTCATTGGCTACGAGAAAATTCCGCTGGAATCACTCTCTTCAGACTGACCTCAACAACATTTTACTTTTGCTGTGCGAAAAGGAAGCCGAGGGGTAACTACAAAAAATCATTTCCATAGTATTAACTACTGCAACGATGTCCTTATCGTTTCTTCAAAAACGGCTAACGTCATCATTATAGCAAATCCGAGCAAAAGTCCAAGGTTTTGTAGAAATATAACTCGCCGTTTTTTATCAGATCTTGATGTTATGCTGGCGAACATCTCTGGAACCTGAAATGGGAATAATGAAGCTTTATTTGTCATGGTAACAGTAACTTTAAAGCACAAAAGGATGGAATGCTAGCTTTCTCCATTTCTTTTTGTCGATCTTAAAATTTTCCATCTTTCTTACTCTGTTGAAACGCTCGATGCTTTCGATGCTGATCCTGACAGTACGTGTATGCGGCTCGCGTGTCAGAGATGAACCTAGCGATAGCCTGACCCACCGTAGAGTCTCTTCGGTTCAGTGGAAGAGCGATGGAGCACGAAACCCGAAAGTCTGAGGTTCGATTCCTCGTTAGGACTCAGAATTAGTCATTCTTTGTCCCAAGCTCGTGACAAGACGAAAACACATAACTTACAAAATTTCATTAAAGCATGTTCTTGTTTCTTCAATTTGACTCTTTACACTAAAACATTGGAGTCTCGACTTGGGAGTCCAAGCATATGTTTGAGAGTGTTATCATGTTGCATCATGGGAGCAATTACATTCCATTTAATGAACAAGGAATATACGGTCACTACTCACCATTTCTGCCAGTGCTACGTAAAGAAACATTCCTGCTATGACGGCAAATATCCAGGGCGTCATATTCAGACTGGCGCTTAGGGTCGCTCCTACAAGTATGCCCGCGTATGAGCATAGGTAACAGAAACATAACAGACCCAGGGCCTCGCGGAAACGCAGACCAGACGAGACAAAGATGGCAAAATCACCTAGAGGAAATTAGAAAAGCGAAAAAAGGATTTTGCAGTGCCGCTGCTTCTGACAACTTAATCGATGGAACCCCATGCATATTTTCTATACAGTAATATATAAATTTCCTAAGATGCTGACAAGGAGAATTTGTTAAACTAACAATAGCTTCCTGAGTTTGCGATCATTTCCTTTATTCTCATGACCTTGATGCTTGATTAAGGGATGATAATGTCAGGAGAAATTCCATGCTGATCATTCTTAGAGGCTAAAAAGTCAATGTGTAGATTGGGTTGTATTTCATGCAAGTTGTGATTCTTTCAATGTCTTTTGTTCTCAAAAAAATTATACATGCCCAGTTTACAATTTGCCCATTGCATATTTTCTCTACGTGCACGTGAATGAAAAGAGTTTTCAACCCATGGGCGTAATACCCACACCAAATGCGTAGGAGCTTGCAAATGTAGTGAGGCTACACTCGCTTAGCATAAAAGATTGATATGGAATTGGTCATTTCCTTACCTACTGCGTGCGGTATTTCATGAAATAACACAGCTAGTGTCGTACTGAGTCCGTCCCCTGATGATTTTGAGAAAGCTGCTCCTATAGCTATTCCATCGCACGATGTGTGTAGTACTTCACCCACTAATATCGTTCCTATGAGCGTTTTGTTAATTTTGGCCGCAGACTGCTCTCGCTTGGCTTTGGTTTCTGCCTCTAGCAGGCCCTTGTTCTCAAGTGGATCAGGTGACGTAGTATGAGAGTGAGAGTGACTACCCTAGAAAATGAGATTGTGTTACTGTCATAGTGCGTGACTTAGGCACAGCAGACAACCATGCCAACCACAGTTTTGTTCTCCTTACCTCCATAACTTGAAAAAAAAGATGGAATAGGTAGAAGGAATAAATACTGCACACAACCAAGAAGGAACGCCATAAAAGTACGCTATGAGTAGATTCTGTAGCACCAGCGTCATGGTCGTGATGTTGAGATAATGCCTAAAGAATTTGAGATTGAAGTACTGAAGTTTAGTGCCAGAGGTAATCAAGAAATGCATGTGTTTTGCCTCACTCCACTCTGTGATTGGTCAAGAAAACTCGTGCAACCCTCTCAACTGATCAGATGAAAAGCTAAGACTTTTCGCCATTGAGATAATCTGACATTATTTTGTCCAGGATACTGTCCTATACTCGCTATCCTTTTAATCCACTCTTGTGATTTTTTCAGTTTTGGCTTTTGGGAAACTCATTTTTAACACGTCCTATTCCCAAATCCATAACCGCTTTGAGATTGAGCACAGTTCCTAGTGTTCATTTTTTAGAAATACACTTTTAAGTTGTTAGTTTTACTTACGTGCGGCAAGAGGTGGAAGATCGCGTCGCCGGTGAGACAAGCAGCTCCAAGAGCGATGAGCACTGTGATTGCGTCTTTACAATATCTACCAAGGGCGGGACATATAACAGCTGATGACAGCACAGACAAGAAGAAAATGACAGTCTCTGCTCCGCATCCCTGAAGAATAACTGAGGGCGATAACATCAAAGTTATTACCAATCACACGGTTCGTCAATGACTTCAACGCCACCATCCTGCCCAAGGTACAGGCATAATTTATCGCCTGTGTGGGAAGGACTTTCTTTTTTTTTTTTTTTTAGAAGGGGGGGGAGTTAGTGGTATTTTTTTTTCGTCGCCAACAATGTATAAAGGGGGGGACTATAGGGAAACTGACTGCCAATTAACTGCCAATTAACTGCAAATGTGCCACCGTGTAACTATAGCTGAAATGTAATGTAACTACCTGGCCGTGAAGGGTCTGGGTATGAGACGAAAATTGTGTATCTAGGCCCAAAAATTAGACATGAGCACGAGAACAAGAAACGCAAAGCACATCATTAGGCCTATTTCACGCTAGTCTCTCAGAAAAAGCGCATCGGTGATCTATCTTGCCATGGCAGGCAGAGTGTGTTTTAAGTGAAAATTACACTTTTGTGGTGGAAATGAGTCGGTTCTGTTGACATAGCTTTATTGATCATATGGCAACCTGTCTTAGCAACGTGGCAACGATGCACGATATCAGCTGTATTTAAATTAATGTGAAATTTAATTTCCGACATTTGCCCTTTCAGCTTTGAGTAAACGCAGGTTCAATAAACAGACACTTTCTCAAGTGCAGATACTGCGGCCTGAAAAATATCTCCATCGTTCAACTTTCAATATCTTTTTTCCTATTCACTGCATTTCATTTTTAAGAATCGATTAGTCGCCCAGTTTGCGAGACATTCGAAAAATTACTGTATTTGCATATTTTTTTTATTTGAGGAGAGCCGGTAATTATATTTACTTTGCACACTGTCGAACGGAGAGCATGGCTTATTTTTCGCAAGATCCTGTTTATACAACGATTGCAATCATTGCAGAATTAGGAGAGATCAAACCATATTTTTCGTGTAACGAGGAGCACAAGGTATATTTTCCCTTCCTCCTTCTCCCCCCTGTGAAATGGAGAGCACGTCGTGGTTTTTTGGAAGGTGCTGTTTATCCAACGATTGCAATTAGCGGAGTTAGAAGAGATCAATCAGCGTAAAGAAGGGTTAAAATATTTACAATTACATCAAATTGACTTTAAGATGTGTTGTGGTCGCACTATTTTTTAATCTAAAACTTAAAATTTAAAACCAATGATGTTGGGTTCGCCAATCTGGCTCGTCAACTGCTTAAATTCTCAAATAATTCATTTTGAATTGAGAGATCACTTTCAACACTCACCTCTGGTAATGGACATGGTCGAGTGCCGTTCCTTCGGTCGATGCGGAGGTTTCAAGCGTTCGGTTTTTTTAATCCCTTTTTTTGGCCGGAACGAGGCAAAATTTCTCTTGTTAAATTAAAAGAAGACGTCTCCACAAGTGAAGAACACTGAGGAAATAATAACACATAAATATCTATAGAAAAGCAGGTAGCAAGGTCACGTTTTTAAACGCTGTTTACAGGGAAGGGATTACAATGACTAAAGCCACCAGTTCTGAACCAGGTAAATCGCAGCTTTGAAAAAAAAACGAAGTCTGGGTACGCGGCAGTTTACCTGCAGGAGATTAGGTGCATTTTAAAAGTACTCACCGATCAGACTCGCGGGCCAGTATGTTTTAATTCTCATTGGGAGAAATATCGAGTGCTTACCTTAGTTAGATTCAGTCTTGGCTCAAATATACAGTTTCGCAATCAGGGAATACGAGTAGTATATCTCTTATTTCCCATTCACCTTTTAAATATCCTTTTCAGAGTGGAATAACCATGGAGTTGACTTTTTGACTGACCGAATACGAGTCTTCAAAATAAATTATGATGAAAAATAGGAGACAAAGGCTAAATATTCCAAACGGTACCCGTATTTATCAAAAGGCCTGTTACTGATATTTCAGCGTACACGAAAAAGCGTTCTAGGAGAAGGTAACGTAACGTTACTTTTGCGAACGTGTTCTTCATCCTTACATTTCCAATATTTACCAACGGCGATGTTTTAAGGGGGTTTGCTTTCCACTTGTTGACCGCCTCTTAAGTCGAAATTATTTCCTCTCAGGTGGTGTCAAGAATGATACACAAATTTGGCACAATCTTACTAGACATGAAAGTTGCTATGGCAATGCGAGTCACTAAAGGGAAACTCGTGCGCGCGCGTGCAGCTTTGTTGTGTGAAATTAATTTGTTCGCAGAACGATGCTCTTTGAGAAGCAGACATTGAGTCTTTAAGTACCAGTTATCGCTTGGCAGGGAGGGGAGGGTGGGGAGCTGAGGATGTTTGGTACGATCAGGTGGTTTTCAAAGGCACGGAGGAGGATCAGTCGTTTCTAACAGAGTATGAAGGTGGAGGACTGATAAATTTTATTTTGACTCAACCAAAGTCCTCCACACCCAGGCCCTCAAAAGTGACCAGTTGATAACGCAAAACTAGATCCTTTAAAAGCGCAACGCAAGAGGCCTTTCCTCCAAGATACTCATACATAATTTACCTTTCATCTTAGTCTCTTTGATCTGAGTTACCCTCTGCCAAGATACTGTCTAAATGCATTTAATTTTCACTTGTGATTCAGTTTGTCTGTTTCCACGGGAAAGGGGGGTCCATTAGAGATCTTCAAGTCTTCAAGTCGTTATCCCTTAAAAATTTTAATTTTTGTGCTGACGCTTGCTTGAGGAAGGAGGATATTCTGACCAAAACCGAGTAAGACATTAGAATCTAAGTCACTCCGCGATGCAGATTAAGTTTTGAAACCTTCAATAAAATACGAAAGTTGAGTCATTTTCAAACCCAAGGTAACCCTCTTCTACTTTAAAAGCGGAATTTAAAAAAGGCGAGGAATTTTTAGGTTACTACAGTCACAAGTCACTGCAGTCGTTCTTAAGATCTTGCTTTTATTGAATGACTTTGAGACCAGCTCGTGTTAAGTATCTTTTCTTAAATGAACACACATTGTACCTCCAGGATGCAACCTCGTTTCAATGTCTCTCTTCTACATGCCCACGCGGTCCCGCAGTAGGAAAGAACAGAGACCCTGGAAACTGGTTGCGCAGAATATTGAAATTATTATCTTGTAAGCTATGATAACAATTTTATACAGAACAAGAGTTGACAGACACACGGGTAAAATAGTCTTTTCTTTTAATGGAAAAGAGAATTAAACTACTCCAGCGATATATAATTTCGAAAAAATATATGTTTAGACTCAATTTTCATTGAAAAAAAAGTATTTGGTAAGTAGCCAGCTTTATTTTGATACGTCAGAAATCAAACTGATCGCAAAAATGAATTGGCTTTGTCAAAGAAGGCAGTAACAAACTTAATGTTTCGATAGAACTAACAAATGTTGTCTTATTTTTCCCGATGAAAGTAAGTAGGCATGATTATCATGTACTATAAATTGAAAACTAGAATTACAATCGACCAATCACAGAACAAAAAAAATTGAAGCTTAAATAAGCTATAATGCTCTATATACACCAGCTATTGATAAAAGCTGAATAGCAAAAATATAACTCAATTAATGAGCTTATGATACCAGAAAGTGATTTCTATTTCGCAACATATGTACAGGAAAGTTACAAAATAAATCAATTCATGATGAAGCTATCTACAACATTCGACAAAATTCTTTGGGACTATGCTGCATTGAAAGAATTTCGCGCATAACCTTATTTGAAGAGAAACAAACATAGCTGAACAGAAAATGGGAAAAACGTAGAATCGAAGTTTCGTCATTGCCACGAACCTAGTCTCATACCCAGATCTTCCTCGTCCATTTTAGTTACAATTAAACGATAGGATCTGGGGACGAGATTACTACGAACCAACTTGGGATCAATTTCAGTATTGAGCAAAGGCGCACCTACCCCCTCCCCTCCCCCCTTCTAATTCAACATCAACCCTACCTTGTTCTCAGTTCACTGTTGCTGAGTTAAGGGAAGGGTAGATGTGCAGTTGCTCGGTTATTACAATAATCCCCAACTTCCTTAATTTTAACTGTGCAAAATGAGAGGAGATCCCGGAGAAAACTGGCGAGTATTTTGGATGTCAACATCTATAGAAGGTCTCTAGTAAAATTTAGCAACCTTTACACCAAATCACGTTTCTTCCAGAATGTGACTGACAAAGTAGTTGATTTAGAGTGGCTACTGAAAAATTTGCCAATGCAACGAGTTTAGTGATATCATGGCGGAATTCTGAAGTCGACAATGTAAAGAGATCTTTTGGTTTTTCAGTTCCAAAACAAGCCTTACCTTCTTGTACAACAGTCTTTAAGACTGTGGTTTTACTCTCTGAAATCTACATTTTTTTGAATGTTGTCGACATTCTTTACCCAATGCGATGGTGGATGTTTATGCGAAGCTATTGTTGATTTTTCGTTTACATTGTAGACTCCGTGTGACAAAGATCGGATCAACACCTTAAATTTTGGTAGAAACCTTTTTGAGAGCTATACAAGTAGATCCTTCACTTTCTTCAAAAGTTAAGCAAAGCAAATAAAAATAGTTTCCCGAGCAAAAGTATACACAAAACTAAATATTTTACCCTTGCAAAAATTCCAAAAATATACATGCGCTTTTCATTTTTTTTTCTTTAAGCCTTTTGTTTTTGTGTTATCAGCGTCCATCTCGAGCGATGTAAAAAAGCAACGTAAAAAAAGCAGATAGAAACAGAAACTATCGGAGAGCAATTTCCTCTTCGGTAAAACCGTCAATGCTTTCTCCAATTTCACTTTAACTTCTTCCTTGCCAGTTAAGTCCAGCCTTCGATATAATACTGCGTAATGACACTCATTTTCTTGCAGAAATCAAGTTATCAAGTCTTAAACCATTTGAGTAAAACACAAATGCACTGTTTTTGATGAGCATTAATCCACCTAGAAGGTTTGAACCTCCCATGCGTCTTAAAGTCTGCAGTTTCTTTGGGTAAAGCTCGTTCAGCGTTTAAAGCAAAAGTGAATCTTTATCAAACTTGAAGATTCTTAGAGTTGTCTTCCAGAACTGTTTCAGCATGCATGGATTCATCAGCAAAATGTGACTCAAAACAAAGTCAAAAAGATTGATCTTTCTGATGCAGAGAGAAATATACCGATAGCTCGAACATGGATCCTTCAATTGACGAAGCGCACATACTGGGCAATATCGCGCTTGTTGCCTGAAAGGTCTGATATTTTGGTCTTATGCAACTGATTAAACAGCAAATGCTTCTCTGCTTGCTAACCCTCCGTTATCCGCTCCTCGCGACAAAATTGCGACGCTTCTGCGCCACTTTTAAGTTCTTTTCGTTTTTTCCGGTATAACTCCCTTCATTTGCAAAGACTCCTTATAATGCGTATGTAAATGGGTTTGCAAACTCCCAGACTGAGAGAACGCTTTGGAACATTGCCAGCATTTGTAGGGTTTCTCTCCTGTGTGAGTTCGCATGTGTCGCTTTAGGTCCGTGGAGCGTGCAAATGCCCTCGAGCACTCTTGACATTTGTACGGCTTTTCACCGGTGTGATTTCTCAAATGTCTTTGAAGGTCTGTAGAACGAACAAATGCTCGAGAACACTGCGTGCATTTGTAAGGACTCTCGCCTGAAATACAAAGGCAACCGTCAAACGATATTTTATCGCGACCAAATGTATTTAAGTATCACAGCTTGAGTCACCTAATGACCTGTATCACCCCGCGTGCTTTTATTGAAAACTTTAAGATAAAAATCCCCGTTTGAGGGCCGCACGAGATGGAAAAAGCCGCAAGACCCCTCGAGATGCGAGCTGATGAGGAAAAGAAGTTAAAGAAAGAGGGATAGTCATGTGATAGAAAGTTTCTTGACTGCGCTAATTCGGGCTGAAAGGGAAATTGTATGGCTCATGATCATAACGCACGGATCTCGCTATGCTCGGTCCTTACGTTGATCCTCGAGCCAAATATTTCCCTTCCAGCCCTCCCACTCAGTCAATAAGTACATATCATTTACCTGTGTGTGATCTCATGTGCCTCCTCAAGTAACAAGGGTATTGAAATGCTTTACTGCAGTAAGAACACTTCCATGTGCGACCAGTCTTGTCAGGACAAACGTACTTAACATGACGCTCTAGGTAACTCTCGTATGCAAAGATCTTGCCGCATTTGTAGCACGTGTAACTCTCGTCGTCTTAAAATCAAGAGAAGAGAATCATCAGTTTAAATGCTATCTACTCGTGAAAGTTTTCAAGAAATAACTTAACCAAGATGTTGATGATTGTTTTGAATCTGAAATCAAAGTGTTCAAACTCAGTTGAATCCCCTGCTCATTTTCGTCCGTTCCGTTCATCTCCATCGCCTTCTATCAATGTGGGCCAAAATTTTCCTTGGCTAAGTCTACGATTTCGTCCATAAAGCCCCCTTTTGTCCCGAAAATGTTGGTCTAGGCCATTCTTTACTGAACTTACCCGATTCCACTCTGCTAAGCTTCTTCTCAAGATACCACCTGAACAATTTTGTTCGTTTGTCTTCTTTCAAATGGACGCTTTCTTGCAGGTATTTTGTAATCTCTATCTGCGACACGCCAGTCTCCTCAATCAGTTCTTTTTCCAAAGCCTTGTTGTTTTCCATAAAATCTCTGATTTCTCGTCCAATGATTTCTTCTTTGCCCCTAAATGTGACATATATCTCTTAGTTAAGTAGAATACCTCTGGTGGATAATTTTGATTGGACTGATTATCAACTTAAGGAAGTAAAATACTACTGCCGGAGATTTGTCCGGCTTCCATCTTTAGCTTTGGAACGATAAAGAGAAACGCCTTTTCCTTCGAAAAGGATGCTGGTCCGTCTTACGTCACCTCCCTCCACTCCCCCCATGTTTATTGATTACTTTTTCCCAAATTTTTTGTGGTGCCGATTCATTTCCCAGATGTAAAATTAACTGTTACAGTATAGAGTCTTGCGCCGATAGACAACGCGGCTTCTCAGAGCTCGAATCCAGGCTTCCTAACCCGACGTCCGCGCGCTAACCTCTGAGCTAATCGGTAGGAGCTCGGCAAATTTGACAATTACCTAGTAGAATTATTATTGAGGGGGAATCAGATTAATACCATTGCGACCAACCAAAATCCTCCACCCCTCTCTGGAGATAAATAATGACAGGTCCTTTGTGTATTCTGTTCACAAAATATAGTTCAATTCCCTAAAAAATATTTTTTTCTTTACAAGGCTAATAAAAATTGTGATAAACTGGTGTTGTTTTTATCTAAAAGTCGTTTCTCAAAGAGGTTGGCGGCATTTATCAAAACGGTTTACTGGAGGAGGAGATAACATTGAGTGAGATCAAAGAAAATTTTTCAAAACTTACTGTAGCATTTTTTCCAGCTCCTCCTCAAGTTTGTGGAGTCTTGTTGAGTTGTTTTCATTCACGGGATTTATCGAACGTCTCATAGCTTTACTCTTTCTCTCCTTTAGATCCTCGCATTTTTCTTCGGCTGTTTCATTTTCCTCAACGTTGACCTGTTCTCTTTTTACACTTGTTAAACTGTCGCTTACACGTCGTTTAAACTTCGTGTCATGCACTTTACGAGGTTCCTTAAAAGTCTCGCTTTCGTTTAATTCAGTTTCATGCACGTCGCCATCATTGATCTTCCTGTGGTCTACAGTAACGTTCTGGGTACAAAACTCGTAGTCTGCCCGTCGTAAGCACAGCTCAGCAAGCGTGTGTAATCCGCGCGTGTCGAGCGCGGGAAAAGGCACCGGCTGATTCCTCCCGTTATTGGTGCGGGGAATGTAAGAGTCCGCGTTGGCTTCCAAATTGCACTGGATGGCCACATCGCCTGAAAAAAAAATTAAAGTTTTGAACACGAAACTACAGAAAAAATATGCACTTACACAACCCATAATTTATCCATTCACTCTGCTTTGGAAACTCTTTTCGGTGGCCAGTTTACATCATCAACTCAGATGATAACACCAAATAATCTTGTATTGCTCCCCGCCGACGCAGCACCACAGTTTCTTTAGGAACTTACCCTTCTATTGAAAAAAAGTTTATCGAAATAAAGCAAAAGAAAGCTCTTACAAGTGCTCTGCCCTTCCATGATCTGTCCTCTCGGTGAATTATCTCAGTGTTCAAAGCCAAGAAAAGTAAATTTTTTGAGGGGGGTTTATCTTCAAAATGGAAATATCTTCGACGATGAAGCTACACGGTCCTAATAACTTTGTACGTTTTACGTTCTGTGCGTTTACGCTGATCGCAAGTTCAAGTAAAGAGCTACCTCTCGCAAAATTTCATTTGAACTCCTTTGATTTTTCCTTCAAAAATTTGTTTTTCTCAAGGAAAACCTGTTACTTAGAACCGTGGATGATTCAAAAGCTAAACCGGATCAATTCTATAGGGTTCTGGATAAAACTCCACCAGAAAAAGTCGAATCTATTTGTCACAGCCGGAAATCTCCAGTGAAATTAGATAACTTAAGATCTTTTTAAATAGAAAACCGCATACGAATGTTGTTTTGTTTGTTTTTTGCATTAATCTGAATTTATCATATGACACCATTTCCTACCTTACCTCAATTTTTTCCTCTTGGAGTGTTTGAGCGTGTGATGACGTGATGCGGGCTTAATTTTCACTGCATCGAATAACACAATTAACTTCCGAGCTACACCGATATTTTTGAAATTTTTTGTTAAAAAATAGAGAGGAAATATTTGTAAAAAATTCAAGGTCCTGATCTGAGCATTCTCGTGATTTAAATTAATTCGATCTGTCCCATATAGTGAAGATAAAAAGAAAATAACAATTGTCTTGCCATTTGATAGTGTAACTTTGATCACCTAACCCAATAACAGAAAAATCTAAAAATTTGTTGCTGCGTAATTAATGGTTCTGTTTCGAAAGACATGTGAAGAAAAAATTGGATTTTCCCTCGCACTTAGTCTCTCTCCTATCGCATTTCATATCTACTTCTAAGTAGTGTGAACAAAGTGTACCTAGCTCAATATTGCGCTGGAATCTCCTCGGAAAGAATCCTCTTTTTACTGACGAGAGTAATTTTATTGAACAGGTTTTAGCATTTTGGTCGGTTTTAACCAGTTTAGACAAGTTTACAGCCCGGAATCGCGTCGAATCTAGAGGCTAGGAAGTTTAGTATGGACTACTTGTGATTTTCGGACCGTGAAGATCTTCCCTAATTGCCATTTTGAAGTTCAGGACTTTACAGGTGGTCATGTCAACAAAGTTTACCAACACTTACCGGTGGCTGATGAGCCCGGATTTGTCTGTTTCTCTGCTTCCTCAGCGATGTCTGATAACTCCTCATTTTCTGACAAACAAAAGAGAATTTTTTCTGCAAAATGAGTCGAGAAAGCTATTCTAGGAAGTTCGATTTAAAGAGTTTTAGAACACTAAACGCAAGGTTGAATTATTGATGCCAGGTAGTGATTTCACTACTTTTGCATACTCGCTCACTGAAGTAATCAGCGCTTGGAAAATCTCAAAGAAATTTGAGCGCTCCGAAGAAAAAAATCACGATAAAAAAAAGTTTTTTTTTTCTTTAGCGTAAGAAACTAATTCAATATGAAAAACAATTGAATCTAACTCCTTTCCACCAATTAGTCAGAAATACTAAATCTGACTGACTTTCGCTGACCCAGCGAACCGCGGACTGACGCCTCAACAGAAAAATTAAAATAACTCAGAGAAAATGTTATGAAAATGAACAAAATTGCACTAGAAATGATGACATCGCACAAGCAAAAGCCTTCTTAATGGAAAGGCTCAGAGTTTCTTAGCTGAAAAACACGATTGACCTTTAATCTTGAGAAACCAAGTTGATCCCGGTGCGTTGGTATAACAGTACAGGTACTTACCCTGGTGTATATCCTCGGCTAACTTCCTCTTGTTGCGAGAGGCTTTTTTCACAAGAAAGGATTTTGGCATATCCTCTAGACTCGGACGCGTTCTTTCTCTTCAAACCAACTCCACTGCTCATCGAGCTTTAAGGCAACTTAAGGAGGAATCCCTCCCTCCTTGCCTCAAATGACGTTATCAACCGATTAGCCCTGTCTCCATTTGCGTCTCTGAGACTCACAAACCCCCATCAGGTATCACCATTAACAACGCGTAACTGATATCCTTACGATTTGCGCACGCGCAGGAGCAATCTGGCGTTTCAAAATAAACCTGGAAGTGCGCGTTCAGATTAAAGCTTGCAAACGTCTACTAAAACTTGAACGAAAATTCTAATTCTAACCGTGGTAGTATGTGATGAAGATAACTCTCCACAATTTTCGTGACAATCGACAGTGATGGTAAAATGTTGATGTTACACCGCTAGCTGTTTGGAGAAGTTTCGGTCCATCTGACCAAGCGGATTGAATAAGTTAGCAATTACGTCACAACCAGGTGTACGGTTAGGTAATAAAATTGACTGTCTTACGGTTAGAGTCATGCTCCCAGATTAACCGACTCTCAAATTTCAATTACTCACGGTTGGTGCCATTCACCCTTTTTTATTTTAGTCAGTATACATTTTTTAAAAAAGATTTTGAATCGGCTTCCTGCCGACGTCCCTTCGAGGTCCGCTAACATGCGGATATCTCGATATTTACCGGTATGATACTTGTTATTGGCCGGTTCTTGAATATCCCGCGCTCGACCCGTTTTTAGCAGTTGTTACGGTGTCGAGCGGCGAGCCAGTGAGTAAACTTACAGGTGGCCGACAGTAACATGTGTAAACAGCGACTAGGCCCCGTGTGTTCAGTGTGATAAGGTCAGAATAAATTGAACAACACTAGCAGAGATCAATGTCAGCGTGGGTTGAGTGTCTATTCTACATGGATGAAATCACTGTCGAAATTCCCTCTTGTTTTAGAGATAATTTATCGAACTTTTCGTCAATCAAGATTGGGAAAGAACGCGATTGATTTTTGACGTAAGATGATCTGTTAATCTCCGACGTTTCTTCAATGCATAGTGCGTCTTTCAGCCGGAAGTGTTGTTAATACCACAAGCGACTTTTTGCCTTCCCAGTGTATGGCTATTTTCTGCGATAGATAGTTTGGTTGAACACAAAGTTTTAAAGCTGAACACGAAGTTAATTTTGTATTTTAACCAGTTGCACTATTAAGCAGTGTTATGGAGCAAGATATCGTGTCAGAAACTAGGATCATTCTAACTTCTTTCAGAAACTTTTGTGCATGTGACGAATTCCAATCAATATAAAAAAGAGTCACGATGGGTGAAATTCATACTAAAATCAAAGCCGTCTTAAAGTTTACATAACGAGCTTAGTTACTGACCCTGGATTTACTGAATGAATTAAAAATGTTGACAACTTTAAGAATTTAGATGACAGAGGTTAGCTGCCGATAAACCATTGCGCATCAAGAAGATTCTGTCTCCATGAAAACGTTAATTGAACATTTGATTGTAGAGGCAAGAATTCAATGCTCTCCTGAGTCCGTGCGGAAACGTTTTTGAAATCTTAAAGTGAGTTTTGTTTCAAGAACAATTTAAATTGCTTCCTCATATTTATTGCACTTCGTAAGAGATATATTTGAATCAAGCAGGTCATATGCATTAACAGGTTGCGTGTTAGAATTGAACGCGCATCGTCACTTGCAACACTGAGCTTTCCCTTTTCAACTATAGAACTTGAAAATAATTTATCTGTCTACAAAATTGGAAACTTTCACCTCTAATTTCAAGCTTAGATTTGGAAATTACGTCCAAATTCTTAGAAAAGAAAAATTCACTGTTTTCCCAAAACAATCCAAATAAACAATTGTGGTCTCAAAGTTTATCGATGAGCATTCAGGTAATTAGGAAATAGAGAGAATGTTGTCCAATGCAGCTTCTCGGCTCAAACTTTCAGCGTTTATTCTCAATTAAGAAAACTTTGTTTTTTCGATTTTCAGCTATCCACTTAAAGGAAAACCTTCCAGAGGATGATTCTTGAGACGTCATTTAAATCTCCGTGTTTAGTTTCTAATTGTGAATTGTTTTTTTAAGGCGAGATGACCGTATGATTAGGCAGTCAATGATCCGTGATAAATAGACAATTAGTGGGAATGTTTTCCACGAATTTGTCTTTAGCAACACTTAAATAATCTATTGGTACCTAACTAATTGGAGAAGCGTTGCAGTAGCGGTGAATGGCTCCACCACTCTGTGCTTTAATTAGACTCTGAATGACTAAGGGAAACCGGCTTTGATTTGCCACCAACAACTTAGAACTCTTTTGTAATGCCCCCAAAAAAGAAGCAGATTTTTGACGAATTGTTTCGGTTGTTGTGTTGAAAGTTTTCTTCAAAATGGAACATAAGGGACAAAAAGAAAACCGACGGATTTGTGCGAAATAATTGAAATAAACCATGTTCATATCAAGCAAAACAAATGGTAATGGTCGGTCAAATGAAAATAAAAAATTGCGTGTAGCTGGTACCCGCTTAAAAATGATACGCTCATGCGCAGTGGCCTCAGCGGTTTTTTTCACGTTGCTCCTTGCACAAAGGAAACGAAATTAGCTTACAAAGGATAAATGGAAAGCAAACTCTGCTTCAACGTTTTGATTGACTTCGTACAGGATCTCAAAACAAATGCTTCATGAGGAAGCGGGCGATGTTGAATTGCCCATGGCCTCTTATCGCTTCTGCCATCGTCTTTGTTTTTTTGGTCTAATAACGTTCTCTCTCTGTTCCGTTGTGTTCATCATGTCAAGAGGTAAGCACGGCGAAAGGATCCTCTTGCTAAGGGGTATTTACTTTCCATGATCTAAAAACATCCATATTTTGCTTGGAAGATAATCGTGAAGACCCCGTGCGTCGAGATGATCGCTTATTAAACATTCATTGAAGCGTAAAACAAATTTATTAACATACTTCTCAAAGTGGCGCCTGAAGTCGCGAGTTCGATCGAGAGCCATCAGCACTGTCATTGAAATAGTAAACATATCAAAGCTGTCCTTTGCTTATCAACTCAGATTACAAAACTTAACTGTAAAAGAATCATTGCTTTAAGGGTATTGCACAGTACATTGGGTCGTTGAGATTTCCGGGTTCAAGCCCAGGACGGGTCGTTGAGTTGTGTCCCTGGAAAAAAAAGAAAAAAAAAACCTCCAACCAGGGAGAATAGTTGGTAAGGGGGGAGTAAAATTACTCCTGTTCGCTTATTTTATGTCACGTAGAATGTTCTTGCTAAGCAAGATTTAGCTTGAGCTTAGAATTGTCTCGATATGCCCTTACTAATCTCTTCTTTCGTTAGTGCCACTAAAAATATATTTTTGTCCTTTTAATGCTGAGTTTGATTCGAAATTCTCTTTAATAAAAGTAACAACTATACTTTTGATAGGTTATTTGTCCTTCTTCGTCAGCCGAGGATTTGAAATCGTCGAAGAGGAAAGTAATTCGATCGAACGAAAACGCGAACTGCCCATCATCAACAACCACAGAGGAAACTTCAGTGAAAGAACTTGTAAAGAAGGGGATTTTGAAGATATCTTATTAGTTATTGTCTTTGTGGAAATCTTCTATGATTCCATTCCGTTACTGGAGCGACTTTACAGACATCGTTTTCCACATATAGTTTATTGCGGACCTACAAAACCACCTGGAGACCAAGAGTACAAGATGATCGTGGTATCTATGCTTCACGGAGTCACAGCTTACGAGTGTCTGAGCACTGCAATCAGAACACAACCTCAATTTACGGGTTATTTGTTTATTAGAAGTGATTTGTTTTTAAATTTTTGGAGCATTTCAAATTTGAATAGATCTAGGATATGGGAAAGCTCTGAACAGCTTGGTTACCAGGTCATGTTTGAGCAACCGCGCGATTCCTGGATCTGGTGGTACACGCCATGGGGGCTAAAAGCTTGTGAGGAGGCCTATAAAGACCTTATTTTCCTGAATGACGCGCAGAAGCGTGCAATAATTGATAGTAAAGGGCAAGAAGAAAGCTCGTGGGACGTGGAAAACTCATTAAATGCTTTGCTATGGAATGGGCGTGGCTTAAACATGTGCTATCGAGGCTTTTCAAACCTATTTTATATTCCTTCAGAACTGGCCACTGCCTTTGAAAAACTGTCCACTATTTTTCAAAAGTATCAGGTGTATATAGAAATAGCAGTTCCCACCATGATTAAAATGCTCGATCTGTCTGAAAAATCAGAGAAAATATCAGGAGTAGATATCGGATTTATTTACGGGGAGGAGCGCGCACAAAACGACGGTAGTTTATTTTGGCGATTTATCTCGCGCAACATAAGTTATATTAGACCTGTTGTGCTAACGCGTAAATACTCTGCAGAAAAAAACTCAGTCGGGATGGTGGAAGTGTTGTTAAATCGATTTAATCATACAAACTGTTCAAATAGCTAGTTTATAGTGTGATCAATTTTTTATATCTAGAAATTAATTGTTGCAGGAGAAATATGTTCTAGAAACCACAAGGTTATTATCTCTACCATTAATAAGTGTTTATAAAAAATATTACTCGTTGTGTTCTGAGAACCTGAGGGGTGAAAATCCAACTCGGGTTTCACAACTTTGCTCGTGAATGACGTCCCTAAATTCAACTTACGTTCCAAGAACCATAACGCTCACTAAAGAAACTTCTGCCATGATTATTACGAAGACTACCTTTCTGGGTTCGTTTTTATAGCTCTTTGAATGTTGAAATAGATTGCATGGAGATCAGTGATAAAAGGAACAGTGAGATTCAAAATAACAGCACACGTACCAAAGATTAGCCACTTGGCACACGTATTCGCTCCGAGCTTTATGACAAGTTTCTTCAGTTTTTTGTCCACCTCAAAAAGCCCATTGATTAAATGGACAGGATCCTCTCTCATCACGCTTTCTCCTGGCCAAGAATACTTCCTTGGGACTTCAGTTTCTTTTTCGTATGCCATGAGGATTAATGTTCTCAGCCACAAATTTCCAAAAAACTTTAACTTTGATGGCAAACTTTCTAGGTTTGTGTATTTCTTTAGAATAATCGATGTCGTAACGTGATCTTTATAAACTGTAGCTGGTTTTTCCTAAGCTTAGAATAGCGAATTTATATCAGAAAAACAGAATAGAGGGGGAATAGAACTTGTGACCACCACTTTCAGAGAGAAGGACAATTAGTAAGGAGATTGCTGATAGTGATTCATGGAGGAGAAATGGTAATGAGTGCTAATTTGAAAGACTGCTGACCATATTATGTGCCAAGAGAGGAAGACTGGTGACCAATGTGATGAAAAAGTTCCTTCTCATACATGTTCTTCTTATCTTTAAGCATTGATTTTCCTCCTCTCGAAGCGTAGTAATTATATAACAACCAGTCGCAAGGCATTTCAAAGTAAAATTTCTCGAGATAACGACCCAGCAATCGAAGATTTTCGTCGTGGAAAAGCTTTCCTATAAACCCCCACATGCTGAAATTCAACACCTCCCAAGTAACATTTCCTCTTTGATCAATAAATTTTCGTATTTGACTCAAAGTGTTGGGCTCAGTTGTGACATCATCTTCAAGATGCAAGTAATAATTTGCAAGGCCATGACTGTAATAAAACATAAACACGTAATCCATGCTCTGTTTTGAACGCCAGTACATTCTGTCAGGCCCGTCGCCAAGAGTAGACGGAATTCCTTTCAAGCGAGGATAGAACGAGGGAGGAGCCGAAATTACATGAATTAAATTCATCTCCACGTATTTAATAAAGTTTTCTAATAGTTTCTTTTTGACGATCGCGCGGGCTGATTCTTCGGTGTCGGCGAGAAAAACAACAATTAAGATGTCTTTAAGGTCATCCTCCGAAACATTACTCGTCAAGAGCGAGTTTAAAGTTGCAGTCAAATAACTTTCCGTCTTGTTCTTGTAAGTTCTTTCGACAGTTGGAATTCCAATGGTTAGAAAAACTAAAACAAAAAGATTAGAAAATAATTGGCAAAGTTACATTTGATTAAATAAACCGCAATAAGGGATATAATCGTGATGCCTTCCATTTTGTACCTTTTCTCGTAAGTGGTTTTCCCAGCTCCCTCACACTTGTCTTCGTGATGATCTCCCCGTTTGGTGAACAAGACAAAACGTCCTTCACATTACAGCTTGCCTTACAACTCATACCTGAGAAGAGAACATCCGTTACTCTTAGACGTATCTTAGAATTATTTCTCCCCATTAACTCTGCCGTAACCCATTCATATTAGAGACCTTTAGCAGCCAGGAAAGAAACGCCGAGGAAGACTTCGATTTAAAAGTGAACGTATATTTTTAGTTAGAATTTCGCGAATGACTGGATATGTTAACTGTCTCTAACAGCGCCACGTCTCAACTTCAACATGACTTAAGTGCTCTGCGTTGAGTTTTAAATCGATGCTTAAAATACCGTCTAAGTTCCCGTTGTCAGATCACGAAAATGTTGGTGATCTTGCAGAGGACGGAAATGTACAAAGAAATGTACAAAGTTTTAAAACACTCGTGCTGAGCCATTGCTCTGTCTTTTACGTCCTTTGTTTTGCCACGTCCCCGTTGCCGTCGCTGTCGTGGTTACTTGTGTAACAAGCCAATGAGAACTCGCAAAATCTCAAAGTGAATCATGCTCAACTGAAAGATCGTAGATAAATTAATTTACGATTGGTCTTGGTTTTGCGACTTGTTGTTTGTGCGAGAATCAGCATGATTCTTTGTCTTAATTCAGAACCGGGCCGGGGGGGGGTGAATTTTGAACCAATCACAGCACTGTTTCCTCGAAAAACCCCTGACTACTTACTGACGTCAGGTGGTTGAAATTTCCAGTTTAAATGAAGCATCAGTCCCGCTGTGAAAATCAGGAGAATTGTCTTGGAAGGCGAATTATTTCCTCTTGAATAACCAAGACATAACTTCAACTGTGAAGAAACAAAAACTTGTTATAACATTTTGCAATACTCTATTCACAGACCGTCCATTTTCTCTTTGTTCATCTTCAAAGGTGCGAACGAAACTGACAGCCAAGAAGATTTGAAGAATGCGAACACTTGGGAGAAGGGGTTGGGTAAACTAAGAATTTTATCTTGCCCTGGCGTGTTGGTGGACTAAGTTTGCAATGAAAGTATTGACATTAAAAAATGGAGACTGAGCAATTATTGGATGAAGTTAATTGTTGAGCATAATATCATGATTTATCAACGCCGAGCTCTGAGTTACCTACGGAAGCCAAAGGCTGAGGCAGATAACACAAACTCGAGGTTTGATAATTCATGATATCATGCAAAAAACGAATTCAATAATATTTTTATCATACATTTTTAAACTATTTGCAAGAGAAGATACTTCTCTCTGCGTTTGTAAAAGTATGAGACTTGGAAACTAGGCAGACTTTGAACTCGACTTGATGACTCAACATCCGCTGCAGACACTGGGTTATCATGTCAACTTCACACGCTAAAGTATACTGACTGTATGCTCTCTCGACCAATTAGAGTTTTCAAAGTAAGTCTAATGTGTAATAATAGAAATAACACCATAGGCAAATTCATTCAGTTTACCTTTACCATCCACCTCATGTTACCGACGTTTTCCTTGGAGTGTTTAATTAAGTGCGATCATGTGTCAGAGAAGAGACCTTTTATTAACGACTTTCTAAAGCACTATTGTTCTCACTTTCCAGATTTTTCTAGCGCCAAGAGGTCCATCTGTGGCTGCAATATCAAAAAAAAAGAAATGATTTTCTCTCTTTCATCTATCCCTTTTTCCGAGAGAGCGTTGTGAAAGCTGAAAGAAATTGCGGATCATGAAACTTTATACTGAAACATTTTCAAATCATAGAAACCCTTGAATGAAGCTTTCAAGAATAAGTATTAAATGGCGATTTAAAATATTTCATGAAGAAATCAGTACCCGTTGTCTTTCAACTTTTTGCGTGCTAAAATGTTCTGGATCAATCTCAGTTGCAGAGCAACTGCGCAACCGCCCTTCCTCTGACCCAACAACGAAAGCCAAGTCTATTTTGAAATGTGTCTCCAGAATGCCTGGAACTAACTCACGTATGAAGTAGTTTTTTTTATTAACAATATTGGAGATTTTTTACGTTTCTTACGAAGTTTTTTTTTTAACTAGCCTTCGAGAAAAAGGATTTAATAATGATTAAAAAACACCGACAAGAAATCAAATACCCATTGTCTTTCAGCGCCCATGATGAATAATTTCTCGATTGTTGCAGAGGCCAACGGATTGTGCTGCCTTTTCATGCTTGAAACAATGTTATTTCGGAAATCAGTCAAATTGTTTTTGCTCTCAAAATTTATTTTAATGGCCTGAATCACCACCATAACACAAATCAATAAAATTTTAGAGATGGCGATTGTCATCATGCGAAAGAAATTTATCGGAACAAAACATTTGGTGAATACGGTATTCGCCATAGTTGGTCTGAGAACCGCGTCCTACCTTCCGAGCGTTGTTGACACAGTTGATCTGTAGGAGTCTTCACTTATTTCAGTTTTCCAAATTCAAAATTGTCTCTGTGTAGCGAAAAACCTGTCGTCTGCATCAAATACATCTTCTTTCGGTCACCTCCGAACTTATCAAAGGTAATTTATGCAAAATTCACGTTATATTTGTTAGAAATAGCGATCAGTGAGTTTTCGTTACCGTGGATTTCAATTTTTTTTCCAGCCACGTCGTTTTTAAGGACATTGAATTTCCAAAAATTGTAATTAGCAACAAGTTCAGCGTCGAAATAGTGTGAATCTATGAGATAAATCATACCCTGGAAATGCTAATTTTTGCTTGCTTTCTGATAGAAATTCCCCAGAGTTATGTCCCGCTTTAGATTGATTGATAACTTTGTAGATTCCTTCAGCATACTGATTTTACAAGCAAAATATCTAGTTCTGCCCGGCTCCTAAGAAAGCCTGCTTTCCAAGGTTGCCGTGTCTCATTCGAAGCTCTGATGACGTAGCATGCATTTGGACTCATTTTAGGAAGCTCTCCACTCCACTTTCCGCTTCGCACTTTACACCTGGGTATGTTGGCGCAAGAGAACACTTTCTCTTGATTACTGCCAATTATCCCAAGACCTAGTTATTGTTCGACAGACTCAGACCCCGTCCACACAAATGCGTTTCCGAAACGCTCCGTTTTCGTCTTATTAAAAACGCATCGAATACTTTGCGTCCACATCAGCGTTTTCATAGCGTTTTTGAATATCCACACTAAGACACGCGAAAACGCATACAAAACGTGATTTGATGTACTCGTCAAACTGCGCATGCCTGAGCGAACGACCTTTGGCTTCCCTTTGACTTACTTGTCCGAGTGGTGAGTTGCGAACCGTTTGAGAGAACCAATGTTCAACAAAAGGTTGAATGACGCAATATTAAGCTCCAAACAAGCGATTAAGCAAGGCAACAACATTAAAAACATATCCATACGCTCATCCGTCTTATTTGTTTCGAATTTGAGACGAGAGGCCTGGAAATAAGGTTGCACGACGCTATGGCGTCATCCAACGTCCTCGTTTTCGAAAGGAGGACGTCTCCGTTTTCGACCGTCTTTACTAAAACTACCCAGCTGATAAAGCCAAATCATCTTGTAACACCCTCCACCGAAGCAGCACCACAGTTTCTATAGAAAATTATACCCCTTATATTCTCACTGTGTTGTGTTGCCTTAATCTGAAAAGTTCACATCAAACTTGTGCTCTGTTTGAGATAGCGGCTCATATGAGCGTGTGACAGACAATCTGAAGCACAAAAAGTTCAAAATTAGAGAAAACTTTTATATCACAGTCACCCACTGGAAATAGACCGCTCAATACGGGTCGACTACTGAAGACATGTTCCACAGATTTGGGGTATTCAAAAAAACGTAAACTGAATCTCGCTCAAAAATACTATTTACTTTGAATCTGGGAGAGAATTGATTAATTGATAGATTATTGCTAGTTTTATTAGAGTGATCCCGCTTTCAGTGACCGTTCAATACAGGTGGAGGACGATAGAAACAGGCTATTGGGACTTTGTATAGGGAGACCAGGACCGCTAAATAGAGGGAACCGTTTAGTACAGGTTCGACTGTAGAAACACGTACAGATGTGAACCTTACGCCAGTAGAAGAGCCTAAAAGATAATCATGGAAACATCGAATTTAAGAGCGTATGAACAGGGAACTAAGAATTTTCTTTCTTAGTATAAACTACGCAACAATTCATACCTAAACTACACAACTAATGTCTGGCGAATCGTGACAATTTAAGACAGTGGGAATACATTTGTTTGAGCAACAGTTTGACCTTAAATTAATTAGAAAAAAACAAGATACGCATGAATTATTTTTAACAGGTACCGTGTGTGTTAACGATAATAATATTTGTGCGTGACCTCAATGATTCAGAATCAAAGTAATGGGTATCTATGGGCCATTTTTTTGCTACTTAAAAAAGAAAAAAAAAACACTATCCACTCATGTTTAAGCAGTTCTCTGACTCGCCTCAAATATAAGAGACAGAACGTGATTTTATCGTTTAGGTCAGATAACTGTGGCTGGTACCGGGAGGTTAATTTGCTAACTTGACCGACGAGAAAATTCGGCTTGGATTTTTTATTTTTCGTATGTGGAATTGCTCGGGTGTACGGTGATAAAATGCCGTCAACAGACGCTTTCATGGAAACTGCGAATATATATCATGGTTCATCTTGGAATTCTGTCATAGATTTTTTACAATATTTCTCCTCGTTAGGTTACAGAACGACAGTGATATTCGTCTTATAGCAACTAACGAACGTTATACTCCGTTAAAACAAACAAACAAGGGAAACTCTTTGGACGAAAACTGTCGATCATTTGCCGGCTAAACAAAGTCAAGTTATGCCATGGCCAAGATGTGGATTAGGCTGGCTTTGCATCTTACTAGTTATCTGTAGTGTTGTCACAGTTGTCTCATCGTATTGCGTGGCTCTTTCTCATGGACATATTTATCCCTTTCTGCCGGCGATTAGCGAAACTGGCGTCTTATTTCCGGAGAAATATGTCTTTAGAGAGTTAACAAATTTAACTGCGTTTTTGTTCATCTCCAATGCGTTTGTCCGTTTTATGCAGTACAAGCTTGTGGCTGAGCAGTGTCGAGAGGAGCATGTAAAACTGCGACGTCTCAACAAACTGGCTTTTGTGGTCGCCATCTTGGCAGGTGTCGGAATGACCTTCGTGGCTAACTTTGAAATAGAAAAGGTATGGCTAACACAGTTATTATATTAGTCTTAAAACCTTGCAATTTCCTTCTGATATTGTTTCCGATCTCTAAAGCGGATATATTCATATGTAATAAGTTAGTGAGTGGCGTTTGAGATTCATGACACCAGAAACTCGCAGATCGTGATACGAATGTTAGATAAAGCGACCGGTCATTATTTATCGCCGATATGGCGGGGGCGGCCTCTCTCCTCTGTCCCCTTTCCCTCCCCCGGTGATAAATAATGATTGGTCTTTGAGTGAAATGCAAGCAACTTCAAGCTTATATTAACTCTTGAAACTCAGACTTTTTCTGTCTCTGAAGCTGACGAGAAATAGAGGAGTCCCATAGTTCAAACCGGAGACGTCTTCCGGGCGGGAACCTTTTTGTCTTACCCCAGGTGTTATCGTACCCCGAAATTTCGAATCTCGGTGGGCGGGGGGAAGGGAAGACATACTGTTGGGGAGGTGCCGTAAAAGAAATCACCCCAGGGTGTTAAGTGATGAGGATAATTTAGTCATTTTTTAGAGTAAGATATCATGGTTGACTAAAACGTAGATCGAAGAAAAAGCACTTTTGCTTTTACACTATTCAGGACTGGTCCATTCACGACATCGGTGCGATGACAGCCTTTTTCAGCGGTCTTCTTTACTGCTGGTTACAATGCGCAATGTCATATAAGCTACGCGACCACGGTGTCATCAACAGCTCAGCAGTGTGTCACTCCAGAGTCACGGTCTCTCTCCTCATAACCTTTTGCGTGGCGATATTTGGCGCGTGCCAGACCAAGGCCAATTGGGAATGGGACCAAGCTCGGCCTCGTTATCATTTCTTAGCCAAACTCAAATGGAGCCCTGAAGATCCGGGATATTTTTACCACGTGGTATCTAATGTTGCAGAATGGAGTATGTGTGGAGGAATGCTTCTGTTTATGTTGACGTTTGCGCACGAGTTCCAGCAAATAGAGATAACATCTGATATTTCGTCTACTGATTACTGGTGACGATTTCTATGCGGAACTCAGCCCACTTCGGATCTCCTTTTTCAGTATTGGATGAAATTTAATTAGAATACGGTAATAAATTTTAATTTTAAAATTACGCGCTCAAAACAGCCAGGAGCTTTAAAAGAGTGAAGTCTTAACATGTGAATGTTAGCCTTGATTATAGCATTTTTCAGCTACAGTTCATCAAACGGAAGAGCGCCAGATTAGCATGAGAGTAATCTCGAACCCAGATCCTACAATGTAACTGTAGCTTACAACCGCTTGGCTGGGAAAGGTCTGGGTACAAGACTTGCTGGGGCCTTTCTACGTCCAGATTGGCTATCATCCTCGATAATCAGGGTACTGAGCTACAATAGTTGAAGGACATTTTCATAATAACGTTTCAACAACTCTTTTATTAGAATTCCTTTTAAAAATTAAAACCTTGATCATAAAAGCTTTGAAGCTGAACTTCGTCGAGTTAGCACTTAGTTTGACCAGGCGTGGACACAACTTAAAACTTTTCTTTTAAGTGCTGATGATGTCTTCCTCACTGATAACATTTCAGCAAAATTTCTCAGAAGTATGTCCAAACACTCGTGAAAAAAAAAAGAGTCTGCTAGAATGACTGCTTGGTGAGAGCACAGAGTGCAAAACAAGAGAAATATTTCATTATTATATAATCATATTTTTTACCCTAGCTATATCAGTACAGGTTGTGGTTCAACACCATTCTATTTTTTACTTTCTCTAAGCTATCATCTCCAAAATATAGATAATACAGACACATATTTTCCAATGTAGAAATATTTGTTTTTGGAAATTCAGTTCCCTTAATATTAATTGTTTAACATTATATTCACATTGCTTTCAAAAATACTGCCCCAGCATAATGCCCTGGGATCTGTTTCTTGAAGGTCCTGGCAACTTACTGGCCTGTAAAGCTGTTCTGATTTTAATTCCAGATGGGGGTTTAAAAGGTCTAGAAAACATACAAAAAAAACTATTAGCCAAAGAACCAAAATGGACTCATTACAGTGCCAGAAACTGCTTCTCTATTGTTTTAATGATTTCCAGCCCATTAAGTTACTAGGACTTTGAAGAAACTGGTTGCAGACCCTTCACCAAAACCATTGGCAAAATTCCACCAAATTCACCATTAACGTTTTTTTGCATCCATTGTGGGACAGAGCTGACAGAGGTGACCTTTAAAGCATTAACCATTTAACTGTTAAGAGTGACTAGCATCTAATTTCTCCTCACAATATCACCACTGAATCACATGCTGATGTCATGAGAGTAAAGGAAATGATCACCAACTAAAGAAGTTCTTGATTGTTACACAAATTCTCCTTGTCAGCACCTTAGTTAATGTAAGGAGAATATGATACTGATGTTGGACTGTAAAGGGTTAAAGAAGTCACTGCTCCTGACATCTACCCCACCACTGATTTTATGCTATTATTCTACCATTAATGAAGATCAGCTTCAGGATGACATTTCTAATTTGTACAAATCACTTCTTTTTTGCTGCTGAACAGGAATCTGAGCTCTTATTTCTTCAAGATAGTTAACATCTGCAAAAAAAATGGGAAGACTTTAAATGAATTTTTGGAAATCAAACTTTTTCAATTTTATAGCAATAATTCTACAACAAGAATAATACAAAATCAGAAGATCTAGTCTTTGTCTCTGTGATATTTTTGTATTTCCACAACCATCTTTACTTATGCCATTACAAATTCAATTTATTTTTTTGTTCTTTGATTTGTGTAATCAACTCCTTAACAAATAAAATCTGCAAGAGAGCTGTACAGACCATGTGTAAAAACAAACATACCTATATCTGAATATAAGATTTGCTCTGTATGGTCTGCTTTGGCAATCACTTCACCCCTAAGAAAAACCATCCACAATGCATCATCATTTTATCAATAAAAATCAAAGTGACAAAGCATGAATCAATTATAATAAATGATGGTTGATCCATGCAGTTAAAAAAGGAAATTTGATTAAGTAAGGAATGACAACTGACTATCAAAGAAACAGAAAAACAGGAATGATCCTAATTGGAGGGCTCAGAGCAAGAATGATCCCTTGATTTTTCGGCCATTTTTGAAAGTGTTCAGAAGTAGTTGAATTTTGGCATGTGGACACTTTCAAAAATGGCCGAAAAATCAAGGAATCGTTCTTGCTCTGAGCCCTCCAATTGATCTCCAGTTTTTTCAGATGATCAGAGGAAAACACAAACACAAACACACCCAAAATACTCAACACTATCTAGGAAATCAATGACAAAAAAGTCATAATAATCACAACACAATTTCTGTTCTCATCCAACTGCATCTTTCTTTGGCTGGTGATAAACCACAAGCTTACAAATGACCTTTTCACCATTACAATCCTTACCCTTACAATCAGGAGCTTTGGTAGTTGGTGCTCGATTTCCTTTATTCTTGCGACTTTAATAAATGATTCAGGGGTGATATTGTAAGGGGAAATTAGATGCTAGTCACTCTTAGGGGTCTACAGGTTTATAAATTTTTACCATGGATTGACAACTGTACTGTGGCCCCAGGCAACATATGTTGCTTTTTCATCTCTGGCTGGAGACACAGCTGCTACATACAACTGAAAAAAAAAAGAGACAACTTGAAATTCATAATTTGTGTTTCTTTTGTTCAATGTATAATACTATTTATTGTTAATAACTAAACAAGGGTGAGTTCAATTCACAAATATTGGATGATTAATTTTCCTGACCTGATTATCCAGCGCCCTGTGAATGAAAACAGAGACTGTTAAGTTTTCAGAACATTCTACATCAGAATTCAAGCAACAACAGTGGAAGCTGACCAGGTATCTTATTATGGTAAGGGCAAATACCTAAGTTAATTTCAAAATGGTGTTATGTTAAAATCTTAACACATTTGAAGATAAATTTAAGCAGTTTAGTCAGAACTACATTTTATGATGTTTTAGTTCATATGGCAGAGATGAAAATTACATGCTTTCTTGAACACTCTTTTCTTTTAACCCCTTAACTCCCAGAAGTGATTAACATGTAACTACCCCCTGTAATATCCATAAATTATCCAGCAAACAGCTGCTGTCTTGATCTACCCGCAGTGGTACCCGAGGTACCCGCAGTGGTACCCGAGGTACCCGCAGTGGTACCCGAGGTACCCGCAGTGGTACCCGAGGTACCCGCAGTGGTACCCGAGGTACCCGCAGTGGTACCCGAGGTACCCGCAGTGGTACCCGAGGTACCCGCAGTGGTACCTGAGGTACCCGCAGTGGCACGTGTTTAATGCAAAATCAACAGATTACCCACGGGTAAATGGCCAAAAATTATGGTAACACCAGATTCTTGTTACTAATTTGCAAGGAAATGTGTTGCAGCTAGAGGGGAGAATTATCAACTAGATCCTTGGAGTGAAAGGGTTAAATCTACAACTATACACTATAATCTGCAAAAAACTTACCTTGCCCTAATGAGTGGTTCCCAATGAGCTGGTCCTGTGGTCATGTTAAATGCTCCAGGATAAAATAGCAGTTTACACCCTAAAAATTTGAAGCAATTTTTGGTGATGAGTGCATGTTTTTTAATAAACTTATAAAAATGCATAAAAAAATTTTGCACAATTCAACAACAGATCTTATTGAACCAATTCAACCAAGGTACTGCAAGTTTCTCATTGGCACACCTTAGTATTCATAATGATAAAAACACTATTATGAAAAAAGATGATAATTGCAAGGCTGTTGACAAGTTCGAAAGTAGGAAGTAAAAAAGATGGCAGACTAGCCATTCTCAGCTTTGTAATTGATCAACATTCACCTTGCTGTGTGTAAACTTGAGCCATCTCTGGAAACCTGATGTCATAACAGATTCCAATTCCTATTTTACAGAGAGCTGCCAAAAAAATAACATGACTTCAGGTAAAATGAATATAGCTTCCACAACCACATAAACAATAACATTACAAAATAATTTCAACAACGGCAGCATTCCCAGTTTAGAGTGATTAATAAAGATAAAAGATTTTAAACCAACATACATGTATCCATCATTGTCAGCTGTTTCCCACCACACAAAACTTCTGATTCTTGAAAGCGAATTTTTCCTGGAACATCAATATCAAAGAGATGAACCTATGAAAAATATGTGATACCTGTTCAGAAAAATTCTTTATAAAGAAAAAAATAACAAACTGGATTCAAGTGATATCAGGGAGATTGACATTGTACTCTTTTCCAACAAAAAAATTTGAAATTTAAGAAGGAGATGGTGCTAAGCAAAACAGAATTTGGAAACCCAACACTGCCCACATAGATTGATAAAAATACAGATTGGAACAAAGCATGTAAAAGTATAGATATTCAATGCTCCTCAAATTTTCTTGTTTCCCCAACTCTAGGGTCAAAATCTGAGAATTAAAATCTCAATATCAAAAATCTGAGGTCATTTATTAAGAAAATCTAAATGGCTTGGTGTGAGTTAAAAACAACTGCTATAAATTGTTAACCAACTTCTCAATCTGACAACAACTTGGGGCTGCATTAGTGTGCTAACCTTCCTGTGTTTGGCAAGCATGGCACCATCAGGTCCAAAAGAAGTTGAAGTATTGTACAGCTTCCCATCAGAATCACTTTCAGGGATAGACCCTCCTATGATGTAACAACCTGTCTCCTTAGCAACAGATGATAGCATGTTTGTGGATTCCCCTGGAATTTGCTCAGCATAATCGGCAAAATACTGAGTGCCATAAGGTGAATTGAAACATTCCTGATGGAGTCGGATTATTTTTAAGTTAAATTTAAGAAAATAATAAAAAGAATAATTCCTTAACTAACCTTAGAAGGTGACAAATGAATAATGGGGATAACTTTCTAGAGAAAATGTGGTGCTGTGTTGGTGAGGGATAATGCAAGATAATTTGGTGTTTTCAAACTAGGAGGGCTAACAATTGAAACTACACTTAAGAAAATCTTTACAGTGATCAATTTACATTATTAACTCAGTTGACAAAACCAATTTTCTTCTATAAGGGTGACACAGAAGGTGCTTATGAATACTGGAATCTCAAATTGGTGAGATTTAAAATATCATGTAGAGATTGAGTCTATTGTTGCCTACTATTTCCAATGAAAATTATACCCTTAGGAGTGACTGGCATCTAATTTCTCCTCACAATATCACCCCTGAATCACACAGAAAGATCATGAGAATTAAGGAAATGTCATCAACTGAAGAAGCTCTTGATTGTTGCAAAAATTCTCCTTGTCAGCACCTTAGGAAATGTATGGAGAACAGTTTGGAGAATATGCAGACTGATGTTAGATTAAAGGTTAATACTCAATGCTTAAAAATTGATTCCAAAAATTGGTCTCTGCAATGTGTAAATAAAATAATCACACATAGGACCATGATTGAAATGATGATAATGTTTCCTGAAGGGATCCAGTGTACTGTCTCTAAAACAAAGAAAAGAATGTGTTTTGAGGTATTTTATCAGAGCTTTGCGCTTCAGAGTCCCCCCCTCCCCTTCCAAAAACGTTCCCCTTTAAAAGGGGTAGGGTTGTTAATGTAGGAGTTCCCCCCAGTCACTCATCCCATCAAAGGATCACTGAAAACATCCCATTTGACTCCAAAACACCACCATAATATGAGTTCCTATTCGATTACATGAATCTCTCATAACACTTTGGTTAACAATTTCATGGTGGAAATTTCTCCAAAAGGTATATATTACCGGCAGTGCGACAATCTTCGCTCCGTTAGAGACAGCTTCTTTGATCTTGTCTTTAGCACGCAGCAAATTCTGAGCCTTGTTTGCAGTTACTGCAAGCTGAATCAGCGCGATACGGAATTCTGAAAAAGTAATATATTAAAGGATGAAAAACTGAAAAATATTTCATTTAACGAAAAGGAAATTTTACTAACTGGAGGCTGACATGTTCCTTCAGGTGAGTTTTACCGTATTTGGTATTATTTGGCACGTGACTAGTGCCTTGAAAGAGCGCGCGAAATTTGCGTTCACTCATCAGCATTGCGTTGCATAATTATGGCGGCTGTGAAGTTGTAATTTGTGAAAACGAGAAATTTCAAGCGTTGATCTTATTCTAATGGTAGGATGACACCTTTTGTCGAAGGATGGGATTTTGTAGAGACGCTGGGTGAAGGTGCTTATGGCGAGTAAGTGTCGCGAATCCTGAATTTGTTGTTATTGTGAATGATATAGATGAATGACTACTTGTCTTCGATTCTTCAATGTTCTATATTTAGAGTAAAACTAGCAGTGAACAGAGAAACGGAGCAGGCGATTGCTGTGAAAATTATCGATGTAGAGAAAGCTGCTGATTGCTACGATAATGTCAGGAAAGAGGTTAGTGGGGATTATCGAAATCGAGACAATTGATGTGAGGGATCAGAGAGAGAATCGCTGCAGTATTAACCTCTGTAGAAGCACGTGCATTAAAATATATATCATTTACAAATTGACTTATTGTGTCGGCAGATTTGTATTCATCGCATGCTCCAAGATGTTCACGTTATTCGGTTTTACGGACAAAGAACTGAAGGGAAGAAACAGTATCTGTTTCTGGAGTGCGCCGGCGGTGGAGAATTATTTGACAGAATAGGTTAGCTTAATAAGATCATGTAAATTACAAAATGTGATTTGATTTTTGCTTGCTAACATGTTCTTCACCGATGTGGGGTAATCTTTTCCTTTAAGAGCTTCTCCTTCTCCTGTGCAATTGTCAAAATAAGCACTTGCAATCATGTGTAGCTGTAGTTATGAGAATATTTGGAGAGAGTACGACGTAGAGGGAGTGGCACGGTAAGGTGGGGGGGGGGGGGAAGAGGAGCAAGAGGGCTCTGCCTCTCCCTTTTTGAGATTTCAAATTTTTTTCTTTTTTAATGTGGAAGATTATTAGCAGATTTTGTCGGTACTGAGTGAGGTTTTGATTTCTTTCCATCTGGTCTCTTTCTTAATTTCCTGGATTTTCTCCCTGGTAGACTTCTCAGTTATTTAGAAACAACAGCTTACATTGAAGTTAAACTGTCAAATGTCGCATGGAAAATCTCCTTAAATGGATATCAGGTTCTTGTAATTGGCCCTTCTCTAGGACAGACATGTAAAGGCTGTTTTGATCATGTCTGTCTCACTGAGTTGACTTGATTCATGTATTGTAACATCAAAATTGAGTACAGCAAAAGTCCTTCAGAATTTATGCAAGAGTGAGTCCTGCCTTAAATGTAAAGTGGAGGGGCCAAGTAAATGTGTTCTTTCTTCTGGTAGTGTTAGTAAAAAAACTAACCAACACGTACTTGATCAGATACAGTGTGAGTAACAAGATGTCCATTTTTCCTCCATAGAACCTGATGTTGGAATGCCTCTTTCACAAGCTCATCGCTACTTCAGGCAGCTTATTGAGGGCGTGGTATGATGGTGTTATATGTTAGATAACTTGTACCGTTAGTACCAAGTTGAGGATTATGCGCATGGAATTCTTAGACGTTGTGAATGACTAAGTATTGTCTTTCTTTAATCTTAAGTCTAAGGCATATCGGTATAAAGGAAAAGGGCTAAGTCTCCATCTGGTATGGAGTACACTGATGTTAAGGTGTGATGGGTTAAGTTATTATCAGACTTTTGAGATGTTTTCTTTCTCCGCATGTCACATACAGGAGTATCTTCACAAGCAAGGTGTCACACACAGAGACATAAAGCCTGAGAACCTTCTGTTGGATGCTGATGGTAAGAGAAAGTCAAACAATTGTTCAAATTATACCAAAGTTCAAACATATTGCTGTACTAAATGATTCACCTTATCTGTCTGTTTTCTGTGTTATAATAGATAATTTAAAGATCACTGATTTTGGCTTGTCAACGGTATTCCGACACAAAGGAAAGGAACGTCTACTAGGAAAATGTTGTGGGACACCTCCCTATGTTGCTCCTGAGGTAGGAATAACACTTAAAGCTTTTAACTAATCTTCATTTCTCATTACATGTAATCAAACTGTGGCCCTGGTAGTTTCTGCCCTGAGACCAGTAGGGTGTTGTCGTCTGGGTCTTTGTGGGATTATTGTGCTGGGTTCAATCTTTTTAAAATTTAATTTTAGGATTAGGAACATTTTGTCTGAAATCATATATGGTTGCAGATAAATCTAGAGTGCTCACGCATTCTTAGATAAATTTCATGTTGTGCAAGTCCAAAAGGGACAAAACAATGCACAGACAGGAGCAAAGAAGATTGGTAGACACACTCAACTTTCACAGTGACTGAGTGATTGACCAAGTCTACTCAGGGGTAAAAATTGATTCTTTCAAATAGTTCAGAAAATTGTGAAGAACAGGGCAGCCTGTGATGGATTAGCATTCCATCCAGATGGAGTGATCATATACATGTACTTATGTGCATGTGTACTGTTCTTCCATGCGACAAGAATTGGGACAAAGTCAACAGTAATCTGGGTTACTTAAGTTAAGGTGTGTCTCTCTGTAGGTTCTTTTAAAGGGTGAATATAGAGCTGAGCCTGCAGACATTTGGTCCTGTGGTATTGTTCTTGTTGCAATGTTGGCAGGAGGTAAGTAGTCATTTTTTATTTTTTGGTTGATAAAATTAATTTTCAATGATTTAACGATATTGTCTAGAGGAAAGGGAATAAACCTCAGTTGATTGGACCACTTAACAAACACTTACTGGAAGTTAAAAGCCTTCTTTTGTAATATGAAAATGTAATAATACTGTTAATAATAATATTACTAATAATAATATTACTATTAACTATGAATTCCTTAGCCCTTTCATGACTAACATGAAATAACTCCCTGTAATATCCATACACCACCTAGCAAACAGGTTATTATGATGCTCAAATGTATTAGGTAGAAGTTTTCATCCTGATCTAACACCAAATTCTCATAACTAATATAGAAGGTAATGTATAACAGCTAGAGGGGAGAATTAACAATCAGATCTTGAGAGTTTAAGGGTTCAGGAGAGTGAGGTGAATGGAAGGGTTCACACGCCTGGACCCCTCCTCAGCTTCACCCTGTGTAATATATCAGCTTCATGCCTTGTGCCTCAACACTTCATGCTGCCTTCACTGCAGGTGTAAATCAATGTCCTTAACATAATATGCGAGGGTTTCTATAACTTTTAACATAAGCCATGGCTGATGGTGTGATAGGCACATGTGCTTAAAAGGTGCTGTAAGGCAAAATCCAACTTGTAAGCTACACAGGCAGGGGTAAGAGGTTTTATAGGCAGCAGTAGACCACCAGTAACAAGCTTTTCATGAAACCCTATAAATAATTCTGTAAGAAGTCAGTATCTTTGTGAATGTATTTGAATTTTTTATCAAAAATAGAGCTTCCATGGGATGAACCAACAAAATCAAACAAAGAGTATAATGACTGGCTCAATGGCAGAGTAAACAGGACACCTTGGTGCAAAATGGACCCACAGTCATTAGGTTTGTTCATTTTTATTATGAAGTTACAAATTCAAGTGTGGAAGTAAAAGTTATGCATAAACACATGTGTGGAAAATGTAGTGGTGGAGGTTAACTCTTTAACTTCTGTGAATGATCAACACAGAATTTCTCCTTACAGTATCAATACAATATCAACTGGATAACTGATGATAATAAAGAAAAATATCAATTTGGGGATAATTAGTTGATCCAATACTAAATTCTCTGAACTAATATTATAAGAATTGTATGGTTGACAGTAAGGAGAATTTCAAATGTGATCTGGGAATTAAAGGGTCAAGAGCAAGGGTGAAAGTAACTGAATGGTAATAAGACAGCTAGAACTGAAGTCATTATCAGAGATGAGGGTTGTTCTTAAGTTGGATTTTAAACATTTGTTCTCGTTAATTGTGTAGTCATTTGTTCTGTGATGTGATTAGCTGTTTGGTTAAAATATTATTGGTAATAAATATGTGATTGGTCAGTCTCTATTCACTAATGAAGTACAGTAAGTGTTTCTTTTCAGTTCCTTGTTGTTGATCATGTTAGTCCCTCACTTGTGACAAGACAAAAAACATCTCTCTCTATTCTTTATTGAGCTTAAAACTTACATCTCTCTTATTCTATTTACAAGACATGACATTATTGAAATTGCTGATCCTAGCAGTATGCTGGACGCATTTCTTATTGGAACTTTGTAATGGGCTTAGAGCATGGAAGCATGGAATCTGAAGGTCTGAGGTTCAATTCCTCGTGGAGACTTCGTCCCACGCTTGTGACAAGACGAAAAAACATCTTTGTTTAAGTTATCCTTTGTAGGTTGGTGTCCTCTGTTGAAATCTGCATGTATACCTTTCTTTTACCTGTAGATTTCTTGTCAGAAATTCTTGTGGAAAATGCTAAAAGGAGGCTAACAATACCACAAATAAAGAAAGAACGATGGTTTTCTAGGTAAGGCTGTCTGTATGATTTGCTTTTTTGCTTTAACCCTTAAATCCCTACAAGTGACCAGCATCAAATTTCTCCTTACAATATCACCTTTGAATCAAACATTAAGGATATGAGAAAATGGGTAATGATCCCAAATAAAGATGCTCTTGATTATCAAACAAATTCTCCCTGTTGATACCATAGGAATTGTTAAGGTAATAGTATGGAGAACATGTATATTGATGTTGGGGAGCAAAGGGTTAAATTCCTCAAGTTTAAATGAACATCTTGCCAAATGTAAAATGAATTTATTGAGTTCTTTTTCAATTTATTTTACCTCTAGATCAATAAGTACATCAAGAAGTCCAAGAGATGGTTAGTGAATGTCCTTAAAATTTTTAATATTTCTGACCAGATTTAGCAACATCTCACAAGTGAAATTGCTTTGAGTTAGCAAGAGGTTAGAATTATCAAGGGTTTGAGTTACTGAGGGTAAGATTGTTGAAAATGTATGTCGCAAATTGAGGGGAAATATTTTTTGGCTCATGTAAGCACAAGGTTCTAGTTATCAAGGGTTTGAGTTATTGGGATTCAAATGTGTAAATCTTTCTGTTTTTAAGGATGTTCTCCAGGGAACACACCCACAGGTACTGGAACATTTAAGAGAAGATGCACTGAAGCAGATGTTTCTTCTCCACAACGACCAAAAAGATACAAGTGAGTGCTGTGCTGTGACTAGCCATATCATTATATTCCTACTTTGTCCTTGGTAAATATTTTTTCAGACAGTTGTGTAGCGTTTATGCTAAAAGCAATGATTAGCATGGCAAATTTTTGATCAAGAAGTTTGGATGTGAGCTCTCACCTGGATACTCGTAATGTGCATGTGTTTTAGGCAAAACACTTTCTTTCATTTTTCAAAACTTCTTTGCACTAAGTTGTTCAAAGTACGATCAATACTAATGCAGATCTCACTACCATGGCAAGATACATGTGTAGTTTTCTGGACAGCTTTACTATTAGCTTAGGGCAACCAAGCCCACAAGTATAAAAAGGTTCTAACAACTGTCACTGAAAATAAACTCTGTGTCATAAAATTTGTGGTTTCTCACATTTCCAAAATCCAGATAAGCTTCTTTTGTGAGTGTTCTGTGAACTAGGCTTTCAAGACTTTCCCTTGCATTCTTTAGGGATCACATATCTGCCTCTCAGCCTGAGCCCCGCAGACTGGACAGTGGTATTGGGAGTGGTGCATTGGAGCTTGTTGATGACGAGGCGACAGTGAATGGATTGTGTTTCTCACAGCCTGTCCATCTGGATCACATGTTACTAAGCACACAGATGCAGTCTACTCCTGGAACATCACAGGTGAAGATAAAATGTTTTTTACATATTACATTTGTCTAATCTGATGTTTTGCAGTAGCAGCCAATGCAAACACCTCTTTAATTAGAAACCTTGAATAAGTATCTTCACATGAATAATAACACTATATGGTTTAAAGTTTCCCTGCGGGCACAAATCAGTCGAGGCAAAAGTTATATTTTTAACAACCAGATGACAATAATGATTTTAATGAGTACACATTTCTTTACTGCTCCCTTTTAGAGTCCATTCCAGAGTCTGGTTAAGCGTATGACTCGTTTCCACACAAAGAGGAGTGCAGACAAGACACTTCACAAGTTAAAGGAAGTCTTGGACAAACTTAAATATAGCTTTACTGTGAATTCTCCTCGTCAGGTAAAGAGATACACCTTAACCCTTTAAACCCTAACATCAGCATGCATATTCTCCATACTGTTCTCAATACAATTCTTGAGGTGCTAACAGAAGAATTTTTTCAACAACCAAGAGGTTCTTCAGTCAGTGATCATTTCCTTTAATTTCTTGACCTTGATGTGTGATTCAGGGCTGATATTGTAGGGAGAAATTAGATGCTGGGTGATGTTCGGCATCAAAGGGTTTGATCATCTTGCAAGATAGTGTAAGAAAAAATAATGAGTGTAAGAAAGAATAATGTAAAGCACAATTTTCTCATGGCCCTTGTTTTTGCTAGAGAGCAAAATGAAATGTTTTACTGATGAAGACTCTTATATAGTAAATTTCTTGTCTTTAACCATACAGTAGAAAGAATGTGTTCCTAGGAAAAAATCAACTTAAACAATTTCCTCTTCTTTAATACACTGTAGGTCACAATATTGACAACTGACAGACGACAAAATAAACTGAGTGTTAAAGTAAACCTCATTGATATGCATCCCTCTCTGTTGGTGGACTTCAGATTATCCAAGGTAAATAAATTTGATATTGTAGAGTTAAGAAAAATGAATACAATGAGAACTGTTTCAAAGATTTGTAAAAATTTTGGTTCTATGTGGCAAATGGTAAGAGGATGGTACACTATACTATCAGCTAATTTGAACTCCTGCTTACTCCAACTTATGTTGGGTTCTAATGTTACAGTACTACAACATTCTGTGGCTAACTCTGGACATTTTTTTCCTCTCAGGGTGATGGTTTAGATTTCAAGCGTCACTTCCTGAAGATTAAGGCTCAACTAAAGGACATTATTGACAGGTAGCAGGTGAAATTACTGTGGATGCCACAAGACAATGGGTGCATTTAAGGACTCTCTTGTACCAAAACACATCCCAGCATGTACTGTTCCCTGTGAACTACTAGGAGCCCTCATTGTTGTTGTTCCTGTTGTTTTTTTTTTAGCTTAATTAAACAAATATATTTAAAAAGATAACTAAGGGATTTATACAAAAAACAAATGAAAGAGTTAGAGATATACCTGTTCCTGTTCAAAAGAAATTTTCTATAACTTACATAAGACCATGCTTTGTACATGTATTTAATCACGTGCAAAGATGGAAGCATTTAAATTGTATTCATATGGGTTTGGGGTAAGGTTGCTTAAGTCTAAATAAAGTATTTTAATGGGAAAGGAAGTTGTCTTTTTTTGTGGACTTTTTATTTTGAAATCCCAATGATATAGTTTTAAATAAAATTTAAAGAGAAAGTCAGAGAAGTGTCCACAAATATATAAAAACTTCACCTTAATTTCAAGAGCAATAGAGACATTGCAGCATAGATATTTGGCTACGAATTCTGTTGGTTGGATTTTCACTACATCATACTACTCTGATTACCACTTCAATTCCAAGTCTGTCTCTAGTGAATGCTGGCTCAAAGTGAAATTGCATTTACATTTGTTGCTGCTGCTTCTGTTGTTGTTTTTTTATTGTGTGCGTGTGATAGGAAAAAAAGTTTACAGGCGTATCTTCAAGGCACAACACAGTCTGGGAATTAAATCTTAGAGCAAAAAAATTTCAATCAGCAGTTAACCCTCTACACCCCAACATCAGAATCTATACTCTCCATACTGTTCTCTATACATTTCTTAAGGTGCTGACAAGGAGAATTTGATCTGCTCTAGTTGGCGATCATTTTCTCTCTTCTGATGACTTTAATGTTTGATTCAGGGGAGAAACCAAAAGGAGAAATTTAATGTTAGTCACTCTTGAGGGTTAAAATAAGGGTTTATTCCATAGGAGCATCAAACAATTTGGTGACATCATGAGCTTTTTAATCTTTACAAATAATTCTGTGTCTAATTGTCACATGCAATTATCATGTTAATGTACAAAATTTTTACAGGAATGACTATAAAAAAAGCTTTTTAAATCTGCATACAGATCAGCATTCTCCCTTTTAATTTTCAAGCATAAAAAATGACTATTCCATTGTTATTATGAATTGATAATCAACCCTTTCACTCCCAAGATCTCATTAGTAATTCTCATTACTGTCTGCCATATAATTCTTGTGATGTTAATTGGAAAATTTGGTAATGAATTTACTAATAATCCCCTATTGATGCTATTCTTTATTCTCATCACTTGTCTGCTTGATATTGTACTTATATTGTAAGGAGAAATTCTCTCTTGGTCATTCAAGGGAGTTAAAAGGTTCATAACACTAAAATCAAAGATAAGTTCAATGCTGCTCAATGTCATAAAAAAACCTCACAAGGTGGTAACGAATAATAAAGGCAATAACACTTCCACAAATCTGCAAAGAAAAGAACTCAAAATTAGCTGGCTGCATAGATCTCTATATATTTGTAATGTTAATTACATCACTGAGGTTTATAATCTACATGCAACATATACATGTGCAAAAATGTTTCTGATTGATCGTTACCCATGAAGGAAACACAATATACCTAACTTATTTCACAAAACATTAAGGCTTGGAAAATTGTTCTCTATTGCAATTTAATAAATATGAGGGTATTTCTTGAATTTTACATCAATGAGGTCAGGCACAATTGCTCAAAAAGAAAACAGGAATAAAAAAGCATGAAAAAGAACTCTGGAAAAGTTGCCAAGTTTCTCTATCTAGTTGTTCAAACCCATAAATGTTCCCCCAAGAAGTGTCCTCAACATGTTTTCTTGTTTCTAAAACTCTTTGCTAATATTTGAAGAGGACTTATGATAAGATATCCCTTTGTGATAATTGTACAGCAACGTAGGAAAAAAAAACCATAGAAACTTGTTATTGAAAATGACTGGCAGGTACAAATAGGGCTTAACCTTGAAGCAAGCAGGTTGGAAAGAGCCACATGGCTCTACAAGAAGGGAACTAAACCAAAAAAAAGAGACAGAAAAAGAGAGTTAGGCTTGTAATGAAAATGTTTACTGACTGAGTAAACTTGAGTGGAACAAGCAAATATTTGGCTCTCAGTCCTAATGTATGGACTTCAGTGCCCTTGGTTCATACTTCATGGCCTTGAGCAAATTATGTGACTGTAAAGTGGTCCTTCATAGATACTGATAGAGGTTTTTAATTAATAATTTTACCTGTATTCCCATGATTATTATTGTCAATGTTCTTTCATGTAAGGGTCCCAGCACTTTGATAACAAAGTTTATAAGTGTCAAGTTGTTCACGCGTGTAGATTTTTTGTCTTCACCAACACCTTCCTCCACTGTAACTAATCTTAGAAGGCTGAACACTGACAATATAAGTTTCCCTAATGGATGAAGGTCAGACATTTTAAACACACTGTAACTCATTCCTAGCAAACCAGTGTCTGGGTTAAACCTATAAAAGAAAAAAGTTAATCAATAATAAATGAGTGAACTTTGGCACATTTCAGACACTAAACTTTTCACTTGCTAAACTTTATTAAGGCCTATTTACACGGCACGACTTTGTCGCATGCGACAAGCTTACGACAGGCCTACGACATGACTTAAGAGTCGTAAGCGAGTTGTAGGTTTGATTTACACGAAACAATTCGTGTCGTAAGCCTGTCGTAAGCTTGTCGCATGCGACAAAGTCGTACCGTGTAAATAGGCCCTTAGAATTTCACATGACCCATGTCAACCCTTATTCCCAGAGGTGATTAGCTTATAACTTCTCATTACCATTCCAATACATTATCTTCCAAAGAAGTTATGAGAACTGAGATGCTTGTCAGTTGGAGAGTGTTTTCTTGATTTAAAATGGAGTTCTCCTGTCCTATTTAAGTGTAAACATGTAACAGTCAATTGGGAGGGTCATTAATTGGATCTTAGGAGTTTTAAAGCCCTGGATTCAGCTATAGTCTAACTACTTATTACATTTCCAAACTCACCTTGGTAGTCGATGTCTTGGACATGGTATGAAACGAAACAATTGAGGAATTGAGTAAACAAAGTTGATAACTTGTGGAATAAAGAACAGCAACATTGTTTTACTGAAGTGTCCTAAAATGCCGACTACTGCAAATGTCATTCCTGCAAAATAGCAGAATGTGTCTCCTACAAATACAGAGGATGGGTACCTAAAATGGAATATTGGACAAATATAAGAAAGATGTGTTGGTGGTTCACTTTTATTCTTGATTTAAAGTTTTACTAGTTTATTTCTGGGAAAGGTAGTAAGGATGACTTGAACTTGTAACTTAAAAACACTTAACATGTCAAATGAAAAATGATTTTAAAAAAATACAATATATGCATTGCGGTAATTTATAATTCAGAAGACTATGGACAAGGGACAAATTCTGGTGTCACAGAGAAAGCCAATAAGATGTGGAAAAACTGACCTGTGTGGAGTATTGCCAATTAGTTTGTGGTTTGAAGGTGATTTTGCATGCCTTGGTCTCCATTAGGATTGGTCATAATACAATGTAACACATAGTGTCTATAATTCAGGTGTTCATGGTTTTTGGAGTTGGACAGTAATGGTGACAGAAAGTGAAATTCTCCCAGTAATTCTCCTGACTGTCTGCTATACGATTCTTATTATATTACTTCAGAGAATTTGATATTGGGTCAACTAATAATCACCTAATTGCTACTTTTCTTCATTCTCATTGATGCTAGGTATTGTATTGATATTTTAACCCTTTAACTCCCATGAGTGACCAAGACAGAATTTCTTCTTATAATATCAATGAAGAAATGTAAAATGGTTTCCGTGTTTACATAGCCTGATGTAAACACGCGGGAGGTTGGGAGAACATGAGATAAGCGTAGGAAACCACGATGCGAAGCGGAGTGGTTTCCAGCCTATCGAGTGTTCTCCCAACCCCCCGCGTGTTTACATCAGGCTATGTAAACACGGAAACCATTTTACATTTCTTTTATAAAAGAACTAATGAAAGATGAACGAAAACCATGTTTACATACGCTCATGTAAAATGGTTTTATGGCCAATCAGAGCGCGCACACTATTTGAATTATTTTATAATTCAATATCAAGCATAGAAGTGATGAGAATAAAGAAAAATATTAATTTGGGGATCATTAGTTGATCCAATACCAAAGTCTCCAAATTGACATCCTAAGAATTCTATGGTAGACAGTGAGTAGAATTACTAATAAGATTTTGGGAGTTAGAGAGTTGAGGAGGAATTCTGTCTTGCACACTCATGGGAGTGAAAGGGTTAATTCAGCAGTTTTCACTTAATTCAGACAACAACTCACCAGTTATGATAAAGTAATGCTGAACATGTGGCAATGAAAGGCATCATGAAATATGCTGAGAACAAATGAGCCTGCCAACAACAAGTTCCTTGAAGCTCAATGAAATTAAACATCAAAATGGAGACTGCAATGATGAGCGACTGTCCTGCCTCAACGCCATTGATACCAGCCAAGATATTGATTGCATTTGTGCAGAATATTGCCAACATTCCCATATAAACATAGTATAATATTCCTGAAGAATAAAATGGAAGCATGTGTTTATTCTTTTAAATAGTTTCATTTCTTTTTATTCTTGAGTTACATAATGCTTTGTACAATAACTGAGCTCTCACAGGTCACAGAAACCACAAAAGCATTAAACCAACTGACTTAGGAGGCCATAATTCAAAACTGTGCTGCATAACTATACAACCTTACCTAGATCTACATCAAAGCCAAAAATGAATCTGATGGGTTTTGGTACAATGATTGTTGTAACACCAATATTGACACAGTAGACCATGAGGAGGGGAAGAGATGCCATTGCTGGCAGAAGAAGCCTGTCTCGCCACCTGAGATCGAGAACATCATCCGCAAATCCCAGGAAGATCATACAACAGATGGACAGAAGGCCAGTGATGAACATGACAAACTATTTAAGGAACAGTAATGTTGGTTAAAATAATCCACACATAGGTAAAGAACCTTGTAAGATGAGGAATCTCAAAAATTCAATTCCATTTTCTTGTAGACTGTGATTAAATCTCAAATAGCACCAGACAATTGGGAAAGTTGACAGTCTTTACTTGAAATTTGATTTTCATATCTTCACTGTTGTGAGGATCAAGAAGCAAGTTTTAGGACAAATTGACCAAACAATTTTCTGTAATTCTCAGTAACAGAACAATGGTAATAAAGTCAAACAGCTTGACACATGGTTCCTCTTAATTGCATAACCTGCTCAAAGACATGTTTTATAGAGTATACAATGTTTTTATAAGCAGGAGAAGCTACTTATACCCTCACATTTATGAGATAAACTCACCTCATGATGTGGAAAATCATAATCACCTTTCTCAAACCAAATAGAGAGGAAAGGGATTGGGATGAATAAAAACATCGTAATAAGAAATACTGCTCCACTAACAACTCCTAAACCCTCTGCACTGTGGAATTAAAACATACATGTACATTAATTATTAATAAACATTTGGGTACAGTTGTATAAAGGGTGAATAATTCTATCCAATGGATAAATCGTTATCCAGCATATAAATGTTAACAAAAGATACTGAGCTATCCACTTTATATGGATTTATCCAGTGGATTGTGTTATCCACCTTTTAAACAACCATGTCCTGATCTATAGGGAAAATATTCACAACAGTTTTTGGCAACATTGTTGATGAAGTGAATGGTTGGAACACTGAAGCAACAGTTGATCATGTAATCCAACTTGGCAGGTGAAATGGTCCTGAAAGGAACTGTTTTTGGTAGTAGTGACTGCCAATGCTGCCAACAACAGACCTTTTCTGGATTACTTTCACCATAGTAACAAAGAATTATCACCATCTTAATTCCAAGATATCAATCACTTATCAAGAGCCAGATGCAGTGAATACTGAAGAGTACCCATAAGCATCTCTGAATACTAAAAGGGGGTTAAAGACGTAGAATTATTAAAGGAAGAATAATTTGGATTAAAGTGTTTTGATTTTTGACAAAGATCAACACAGCTGTATTACCAAAAATTGTATTAATTTATTGATGAACAGAAATCTACAAAAAAAGCTTTTACAGCAAGTATAGATTACAATAAGGCTATGATAATTAAGTAAAAACTCCGGAGTCACCTTAAAAAAACTGTTCCACTCTCTAATCACGAGGATGGACGGTGAATTAATAACAAGTACTCGTATTGTTTGAATTGGAGTACGAGTAATTAATTGCATGACAAATCACCATGCAACATGAGTCAGCCATAGGAATACAGCGTCTGGAATTATCCTCTTGTGTGACCTATAGATCTCCATTACTTATCAGCCCAAGCCCCGAAATAAGATCTCTCAAGACTTACACTTTCTCTTTGTTGTCTTTCTTGTTGAGGTCTTTCCCGCACAGCCCAGCTTTAAGGAACAGCGATTTCATACCTGAAATTAACTTCAACGCCACAAAAAATGTCACACAGGACATGACAGAGTTTACAGTTAACGGATATATCATTCTGTAGATCATTTTCGATTATCTTTTCCAGATTATCGCGTTTTGAAAGTCCTAATTAAACGCTGGGCAATCGAAAATCTCAAAGCTTTTGTACCTTTGAGGATAACCGCTGACCGATGCCTGATCGAAGCGGCGTTGATCAGACGTTAGATATGCAATCGCGCGAGACTTTCCGCGAAATGGACGCGAAATGTCATAATATGTATCTAAGCAACAAAATGATTGATAGCTTATTTTTCTAGCATGTGATTGGTTAAAAAACTATTACGCAAATTTGCAGTTCAAAAATTTTCGCGGATAAGTGAGGATTTTTGTTCCGAGAAAACCTAGAAGATACTGAGGGGTAACCTTTTTTTTTTAATCTGTTATGGATATGAAATAACGCGATAGTTTCATGATTACTTTCAATTCGAATTAGGAAAGGAATTCGTCGGATTTGAGCCGTTTTTTCCGAGCGCTTGCAACTTACAGAACTGTTAGAGCGTCCAAGAAAAAGCTGCCAAAACACGGCTGAACCCTGAAAGTGGGTGAACACTAGAACAATGCCGAGTGTCAAGGATTCAAAAGGTTCGAAGAAAAGTGCCGGTGGTGCATCCCAGGAGCATTCTGGTGGGTCAAAAGCTGATAGAAACAGGCGAAGTTCTCTGAAAGGTAGTACCGGTACTTCGCTTTTCGCTCATCCCTTGACTGGCGAAACTGTTAAAGAAAGGCAGGTACGAATCGAAACAAATAAATCTTAAAACAGAATGAAAAAACTACTTACTTAGAGCGTTTTGTGGAAAAAATTAATAGAAGGGAATCCTTTTTTTTTACTCTTTTGCTTCAATTTCAGTTTACCCCCATTCGTCATTTGCCAACTTTTAAGCAAGCTTAGGTATCAAAGAAATTATAAATCTTGTTAACCTGCTTGTGAAGTTTTTGTAAGCCGTGTGAACCATTTTCTACAGCAAAAAGTGAGAGAAAACCGTGAAGCAAGGAAACGAATGATAACGGACGAGTACAGATTTCTCATGGGAATCGTTGGAGGCTACGTAGATCTGGATGTGTCTGCAGTTGAAGAATTCGTACTTGATTCAGAAGAGGTAAATTTAACTCTTTCCGCAAGATTTTGCCCTTAATCCTGTGATTCCTTTCGCAATAAAATGAGAGGAGAGGTAAAAGTACTCTATTTCAGGTATCTTAATGTTGTTTCCATGGTTTTCATGAAAACGCTGACGCTTGAAAGCTTAAGTTGGGATAATGAAAGGTTTTAACAGTACATGCGTAAGCTTCTTTGTGTTGTTGCCATGGCAACACAACCAATTGAAACGATGTCACAGATATCCTCCTTTATGTAGATAAATGTCGATCAAAAGTTGTTTTTCCTTTTTTTGTCAGTATACATTGGCAGGGACTCATTACTCAGAGCTTCCAAACCAATTGCACCCTTTAGTCAACCCTGTCCCATATCTTTTTAGTTTTAGAACTGAGATATGAGATGGGTTCTTTAATTTCCACGCTGACTTTCCGTGCTTTTTGCCATTATTGATATACTTCCATGTTACCTGCATGTGACATAAACAATAGATGACCACAGCTCTCTTATGATTTGCTATTATGTAAACACATGTGAAAAACCCTGTGGAAGGTGCCTCTGAAAATAAAAAGATATGGGACAGGGTTGACGCAGAGGGTAAGTATGGAAGTTGAAAGCTCTGGGTAATGGGCTCCTGATGTTGGTAAAAAAAAGGTATGTATGTGTGATCAACTTCAAAAGAGTGATTTTTCACTCTCTGGGGCTGAATCTACCTCTGCCCTCTTGAATGTTTTAGTGGTCCTTAATAATTGTCAGGTTCAAACAACATGTTCACAACATGAGGTTTAGTGAAATGATAGTTAAGTGGAGTAAGGTTTAAGAGCAGTGATGGTCACAAATACATGCATATACAGGCTCATGTGGAAGGTGGTATCTTTTTTCAAATTAAGCTGGAATCTTTGTGTTCTCCAGCAGATTTGGTAACAGCCATTCCTCAACAGTCCTGATCTTATTTTTAGTGGTTGTTTTCAAGTGTAACTTCCCACACCTCTTCCTTCCCCCTTTTTTTCTTTTGTCAATATATTCAGTGTTGATGGTTTCTGTAATGGAGGCTAAAATGACCCAAAACTAAAAAAGCTGTGGACAATGAGAATTTGGACAGAAACACAATTGGGGCAATACTTTGACTGAAATTTAACTTCTTCCTAAGTTAGGATTACTACTGGGAAAAACTCAGTGAGAAACAAACCAACAACTTCATGACTTAAGAAGGATTTGGTCTCTTTTTCTCTAGGCAGTTTACTTGATAAACAGCTTTTTAAAGCCAAAGGGAAGAAGATCATTAATGTTTTTCTATCAGGAGGTTGATCATGAGGGAAGAAGTCGTAAGTATTCTCATGGACCTCTACTAGAAATTTTAAAGCAATTTAATGAAATCAGGAGATAAAATTCTGAGATGATTTATTAGAAGGTTATTTTGTTACACCAAGTGGTGCTATTGAAATTAGCAAACCTTTTTAATCTTACAGTTTGACTTTGTTTTTCAAGACACAGAGGTACGAGCTCGTACTGTAAAGTCTGGTAAAGTAGCAGTGCTGCTAGTAACTAGTGGTCTTGAAGAGAAACTGACTGGGACCCTAGTATACTGTGTGAAGGCTGATGCAAATAAAGAGCTTAAGATGAGAAACATTGCTGATGTAAGTACTCAACTGGAGCTTGTGAAAAAAATTTTTTTTTTGTTCTAGTGTATTGTATATCCAGTGAAGCAGGGGTTTGATTAAAAAATAAATAAATAAGAGGGCTAAATTTAAGCTAAAGATTCCAGTATTTTAAATTCAGCCAAATTTCAGATACAAAACAGTATGGGGTCTCAGCTTCTTTGTTTACTTGTGATGTTTATGTGATTAGAGTACTCATAAAACCGAGTTTTATAGCGTTTTCTGGCTTTGCAGGGTTAAAAGAGTTTTCTTTTTTTTAAGGATTTAAATGTTATTTCAATGACCATTGGGTCAATGTCTGAGTTGAAATGTGGATGAAAACAAACAGTGTATAAAAGAGTGTTCATGGTTTAAATTCTTGCTTGCTGGGCCTGGTTTTAGTCAGTGCACTGTACATCCTCTCATTTCATAGGATGTCAAAATACATGAATTTTTAAGTATCAGTTTGTCTTCATTACAAACTTACAGAAACTGTAGAAACTGTTTCTGGAAATTGTAATTGATTTTTTAGGAGGCATGTTTTGGAATGATAAATGCTGGAGAAGCAGGATCCTTTATTCCAGCCCTAAGAACACATCTCACAAAGATTTATATACCAGCCATTAGAGCCATGTCTAGCTGGGGAGAACTGGAAAAGACACCACAAGGAGTAAAAGCCAGTGCACAGTTTGTTGAGTCATTGGATGGCTTTGTTCATTTTATTGATGGTGGGATATTTGAGATACTTAATGCCAAAATGTAGGCCATGTAACACTTTTCAACATTACTCATTATGTACCACCCCTTTCCTTAGAGAGTGTAGTTGACTTGTTATGTTTGACATTATACTAAGAAATTAATTTACAGTAATTGATAGGAAGGAGATAAATGAATGGCAAAAAAACCTAACAACAACCTTTGAGGATGAATATTAAATTCAAATTAAATTCATATGTAAAACCACCACAGCCATACTAAAAGGCAGTAGAACGTCATGTTAGTATCTCAGATGTATGGTTGCAATAATTATGGCAAGTTCATGCATAATAAATGCCAATCTGATAGACATGAATTAATCAAATGAAATAAGAAATAGATAATACATGTAAATTAATGAAAGAATAGATTAATAATAACTAGGATAGATAAATAAAGAAATCAGAGAGTATGAATGTCCCAAGGGGCTTCATCTTCTTAGCTATGTGTGGCAGCTTACACTGTCAGTGACCTTTGCCAGCCAAACTACCTCGTGTTTCAGTTTTCCTCAATATGTTTAGCGTATAAAAAACCTCTAACTGATCTGTCCATCGCAGGAGCTCATGCAGCACTTAATGAAGCAATCACTCTTCACCCATGTGAGTTAATTGATGTGACTGCTCTAGAGGGTCCAGCTGACTATCAGGCCATAGCAAACAACCAAGATATACTGACTGGACTGGATGAACTAGTACACTCCTGGTGCAAACAGATTGAACAAGTTAGTTCTTATTCAAGCCTTCTCTACATGATATTCATATGTTTATTTTCCTTCGCTTTTGCAGTTGTCTCAAGCATTTCCTCAAGGAATCAGTGAGGATAACTTGGTTATTTTAGGTTCTCAAAACTAAGAGGAATCTTTGTGCTCATTGAGGGGAATATAACTGTTAGATTGCAGTATCCCCACATAATGCCACATCAAATAGCTTTCTTCACTCATTGTAAATGTTGTAGATTTGTCATGAAAAAAGAAAACATTTTTAGTGTGGAGAAGTAAGCGACATTCAAGCATACAGAATTCGTCATAACTCCCTCATACCTCTCAGTCTGCTGACATAAACAAAACACCTCTTTTCTGAAAAAAGGATTCAAACAAAGCAGTCATTTCTCTCACCTTGTCTCATTTTGTCTAAGAGACCTAGGCAGTGGTTTGTTGAAAGGGGTCTTTTGGGTCGAGAAGAGTCTGCATGGTTTAAGCTCTGGCTGTGTTCTTTTGGAGCCTCTGTTCACCTGGGAGTATGAAACTGTTAGGAAACCATGGAAAATGCTGAGTCTGTAACTCTCTTGGCCCTAGGATGAACTCAACTCTCCTCCTGTTTCATAGTTTGATGCACATGTAACAATGAAAATGTAATGCTTTTGTCTCACAGGTGTTAGCTGAAAGTGAACAAATGCGGAAGGAGGCAGATGACACTGGTCCTATGGCAGAACTGGAACACTGGAAGATGAGAATGGCAAAATTCAACTCACTTGTTGAACAAATTAAGGGTGCTGAGTGTCGTGCAGTCATAAAAATACTGCTTATTGCCAAGTCGAAAACACTCAAGGTAACAAATTGAATCTTTTCAACAAACATTTAAATGATATAGTTTTTTATCACATGGAAGATCACTCAGTTGATTGACCTTTTTGTGGCTTATTAAAGACGCAGGTTTGTCAGTAGTCAATTTAAATACTTACAGAAAACTTAGTGACCAACATGTAGTTTGGACTTAGACTATACCTTGATTTATTGTTATAGACCTAAAGCAAAGTATGGCAATAGTGCTTACCAAACATAATGACTCAAAAAGGCAACAAGAACTATAGAAAAACAAGCAAACATTAAAATAAAGAAAATGTTATTAGGTTGAGATTGGTGTTAGTTTTGCCTATAAATTATTGTATGAAAGGGTCTGGTAATTAAAGAGAAAATTCAAAAGAGAATTTGATATATGTTTGTGGGTTGCCTTGTACTCTATCAAAGGTTTACCTATCCTAGGCAGTGTCTTACACATATTGGTATGTAACTCAATAATCTTACTTTGTTGATTTCTATGATGGCAGTTTTGGCGTGAGTTGGATTGTCGCATTACAGATGCAGCCAATGAAGCCAAAGATAATGTGAAGTTCCTCTACACATTGGAGAAGGAATGTGATCCACTCTATCATGCAGACCCGGTATGCAACAAATTTATTTTCAATGGAGCCTCATCTGGTTTCTTAGAATCATGTGTGCCCAATTGGCACATCAGGCCTGGTTGTTCAAATAATGCTACCTGCTTGATAAATCTCTATCTGGTGGATAGTGTCAAAGGTTTTGTTATCACTTATCCACTAGATAACGACTTATCTGTTGGATAGTGTCATTTGACCTTTATACAACTGGGCCCAGGACAAGACCTTATTATAGGTCATTGGAAAAGTGTCTGTGTTTACCCTAAAATTGACTCACCTTGGAAACTGTGATTTTCCTCAAAGGTTACCATGATTGACTGCATTCCTAAACTAATCAATACCATACAGATGATACACAGCATATCAAGATACTGCAACACCTCTCAAAGGATGACATCACTTTTCATAAAGGTAACTGAGGCACTTTAATGTTGCTCTTGTGGGTGTGAGATTTTGGTTGCAACCTTCATTCAAAGGGAAATCAAAACTTCGGTGTTCATCATATTGAATTAAGGGGGTAGTTTTCTAAAGAAGCTGTGGTGCTGCAACAGTTAAGGGTATTGCAAGATAATTTGGTTTTATGATAAAATGAGGTGACAATGAAAATTGGCCACTTAATCCTTAAACTCCCAAGATCTCATTAATAATTCTCCTTACTGTCTACCATGCAGTTCTAGTGATGATAATTTGGAGAATTTGGGATTGAATTAATTTATTAATCCCCTAATTGATATTTTTCTTTATTCTCATCATTTGTTTGCTTGATGTTGTATTGATATTGTAAGGAGAATCTCTGTCTTCGTCACTCATGGGAGTTAAAGGGTTAAAAGAGTATCTTATGTATCACATTGAGGAGAATGTCCAGTGGAATGTTTATTGTATTTTCCCTAGTTTTGACATTTTTATTTCAGTCCATACCAATAGTGTGGAAGCAAAAAATATTTAATTGATTTGGATCACGATTCTTTGATTGATGATCATGATCTCTTCTTAAGCTAATTTATGCTCTTCTTGCTGCTATTTTCCAGGTAACAAATCAAATGGTTACTGCATGTAAGAACTACTTAACTGATCGAGGTGTGAATCGTGTTTGGGATCAACCTAGACAGCCTATGATAGAGAAGCTGAAAGCTTGTCTGAGATTAAACCAAGAATATCAAAAGTGTTTCCAGCGGACAAAGAAGCGAATCGCTGAGGACCCAACCATGAGACCATTTGAATTTTCTGAGATGTACATCTTTGGCAAATTTGACGCCTTTTGTAAGCGTTTGAACCAGGTGGGTCCTGCTTTAGTTACCTTTCAGTGACGAACCTTTGGGTGGAACAGGCCAAGGGAGGAGGAATGGAATCCTAGAAGATTTTTTTAAATAAAGCAATGTTCAAAATTATGTTCCATGGAACTTCGACCAGAGCATAATTTAGGTAAGGCATGGTGCAATGATACTAGGCTCTTTGGGACTCCAGATCAAGGTTTTTGGGTCTCAAGTATCATGCAGTGAAACGAAGAGAGGATAAAAGAATTCAAATCAAACGACTAGATCTTAGAGCCTGTTCCATTTTGCTATTGCAGATCATAGAAGTGCTGGATGCATTGGAAACTTATTCTGTTCTGTCAGAGTCTAAGATAGAGGGAATTGAACCGATATCTAACAGATTCCAGTCAATGTACTCGGCGTTGAAGAAAAAGCCGTATGACCCGTTGGATCATAGGAAGCCGGATTTTGAGGCGGATTTCACTGAATTCAGGCGACAGATCAGCGACTTTGAGGTTTGTGAAACCCTTTCCTTTCTCATTTGATAGATTATAGGCGTCAATATTGACTGTTTTATCTTGACAGAATCACTTAAAAATGTTTATGAGTGGCTGCTTTGAAAAGATTGTCTCAATCTCACAGTCTTTGGAGCTGCTGGGAAGGTGAGTAATTTTTCTTATGACTGATATGCGTACCTTAGAGAATTTCTAGGTGGTCGGTGGTAATATTAGCTCTTACAGGCTAAAGAGTCCCATCATTTTAAACCTCCTAAGGACAAGGTGAACATAATTTCATCTATCGCACCAGAGATCCGAGATATTCATGGCAACACTACAGTAAAGGCGAACTGTCGCCTTTATAACGGTTGAAAGCAATGTTCTAGTGAGTAAAAAGCTAATATTTTTGGCCTTTCAGATTTGGGAAGCTTGGGATTCCCAGTCTGCAGGCACATATTGAAGACCGTTATGCCAGTCTTCTCCATCACTTTGGCAAGGAAGTGGAAGCTATATCCAAGGTATGGTCCATCATTGCTATGATATGGAAAGTTGTCATTTAAATTGTCCTTTATTGGTCAGGTATGATTATGGCTCAGCTTTGCTCGTGCTTTATTATTTTACCACGTTATCAAGTCCATGTGACAATTTTCCTAACGATCAGGCGTTTGTGTCAGAGTTTAAGAACGTCCTGATTGTCACACGTAGTAGAAACTGCTCCATGTAAAGCACGAGGCAAAAAATGTATGTCCTTAATCAAGACATGCGTGTCACTGGTTGCTTTAAATTGTATTGCAGATGTACCAGCGGCACTGTGAAAATCCTCCTTTGCATCGCGATGTTCCTCCTATCTCGGGTCGCATCAGCTGGGCACGGCAGCTCATGAGGCGCATACGGAATCCTATGAACATCTTTGAGCAGCACTCAAGCTGTTTAAAAACACCAGAGGCATATAAAATCATTCGCAACTTCAATCAATTAGCGACTGTGCTGGTCGAGTTTGAGATTCTGTATCACAAGGGCTGGCTTAAGCAAGTAGAGATAGCCAAAACAGGTGTGTGGCTATGTTAGAGTTTGTGACGGTCTACAGCATTTGGGATCAATGTAAGTATCTGAGCAACTGTACACTTACTTCTCCCCTAACCCAACAACAATCAGTTAATAACAAATTAGGGTTAATGTTGGGTTAGGGGAGGGGTAGGTGCGCAGTTGCTCAGATACTCAGTACATGCAAACGATACAACTTTGGTCGCGGCAACAGAAAATAAATCTCCGTCTTTTTTTTTTAGTTTTTCATATTTTTTTGGCTCCATGGCTCTTAGTTGTTACGTCGACTAAATGCTAAGTGGAAGACCCAGCTTTTGAACGGGTCACAGGATGACTACAATGCTCTCAACTGGAAAAAATAACATTGCAAACCATTGTCTGCCTACCTAGTACATTGTTGCTTGAATGAATAGTAACCCGAAAAGTCAGTACGCCTTCAAGGAGAAAAACAAATGCCATACTAAGTTCCATCGTGGGAAATAAGTGCCTCGTTAATGACGTAGTTCAAATAGATGTGTTATTAATTTTCTGAAAGCGAAAAATGATCTTTTCATATTTCATATTTTTAGGACTGCAAGCATCACTGCTAGTGCGACATCCGGATACGGGCGAGCTGTATGTAAACTGTGATCCTCAGTTGATACAATTGATCCGTGAAACTGAGTACATGATGAAGCTTAACCTGCCAATACCTGAGACGGCACGTCTGATATTCTTAAGAAGGGATATTATTAAGACGGCGGATGGTAACCTAAAGGTTGGTGATTTATCAGAAAAGTATATCGAAGTAAATCTATGACAAAGTTCTCGAGCGTGATTGGTTTTCACCAGCCCGATTTGTAAGGGTAATAAGACTGAGTGGAATTCAAGTTGGTTTGTAACTGATACGAGTGATTAACAAAATCGGACGACCACGAAGCGGGAGTCCGATTTTTTTAAATACGAGTATGATTGCTGACAGAACTGGACAGCACGAAGTCCTGTTACCACTTAATCCAAACTATGACAAAATTTGAGAAAAAAACTAGCCATTGGTGAATGTAATTCTTGACATGAAACGGAAAAGCTTTTCTTTCCAGTGATGTTACTGAATTTAATCATTGTAAAAAGCATGAAAGAGCACGAGGGAAAATATGGTTGTCTCGAGACAAATACCCAGAATCTCTATAGTACATGCACCTTTCATTCACAGATGATGCTGGAAGACGTCAAGAAAGTTCGCGCAAAGATCCCAAATATCTTTATGCCTCTGATGCTACCCCACATGCAAAGAGTAAGTTTACTAATCTAATTGCAGTTTCTGTTGTACAATGTTGAGACATATTTACGTTGATTTTTGGTTTTGTCAATTTTGCCCCGTTTAAAGAAAATCGAATGTACACGAGTCATTCCATTCTAATGTTGAAAGTGTTACTAGATAATGTAGAAACCCACCCAAAGTCTCGTCAGTACTCTTTTCACGCTCAGGTTAATGGCAAAGCGGTCATTATTATATATGCGAGTCTCTCTTACAAGTTGAAAACACGAGTGAACAATGTTTTTTTACATTTAAACTAGCTTTATAGTAAGCTTGAGTTTAATCCTTTTGGCCTTTGGGCTTAAACCTTGAAAAGAAAGTTTTGTGTAGCCATAATTAAGCAACTTTGTCTTGGCAGTGTAGATGTCAAACTACCACACGTTCTTCTTTGAGAAGTAAAGAGTCCCCTCTATGTTCTTTTTAGAACAAAATTTGCTAGTGAAGATGAGTTAGCGTGGACACATGTCAAGGAATCGTTGAGAGTTTAAGGGAAATCTCCCTTGTGAGGTTTTCTACTGCACCAAATCACATGGCAAGTTTTTCTTTGCTAGACCATGTATCGAAAATAATCTTCCTTCAACGAGTGTGCTTGCCACGGAAATAAATGCAATTGTAAGTAAGATTTAAGATTTAAAACTAAAACGTTAACTGAATGTTTTCTTTTGGTAGGTGGAGGTAGCGATTAGTCCTGGTGTGACCATGCTAAATTGGAATTCACTCAACATACCTGCTTACATTTCCAACGTGTACAGCCGGTTACGAGAAGTTGATCTGCTGGTTAAACAAGTCAACGATATCCGTGATGCACGCATCGATGCAGTCCTGAAAGAGATGAGTGAAACTGTGTTTTGTGAGCTACCTGGTGACGACCCTTGGACCATTGATGAGTTCGTAACAGAAACGCAAGTAAACTATGATATTTACCTTCAATAACGTTTTACTTATTAGGAATTCCACAAAATAAAGCATTGATTTTGAAGTGGACTTCTTGGACTCCTTGACTATAGTGTAATCGACAAAGGCTTTAATTTCCTGATTGACTGTTCATGACTATTATATACATACGCGGGAGAACGTAAGGACCGCGTGGTGACTTGTATCAATTTTGCATTTCTTTGGTTGGGTTAGTGGCGTCAGATTTTTAAGACCAGTTCATGCAGATCCAAGAAACGAGAAAAAAGAAAAACAATGCAAACCCGACCGATCACTTTCGCCTGTCTTTTGCCTCCAATGGCTGTAAAGAGGAGATTGCATTTGGAAGATTTATGCTAGATCGTAACAGAGAATTTGTTTGTCATTTAAGAAACGCTGCGCGCCTCTTGGAAAGGTTCTGGATCATATGAGCTTGTGCATCGAAGAGGCTGTCCACGAGTTGGCCAGCATTTTCGTAGAAAGCTTGGAGAGGATTGGTGTTTCAGCATTGGGACCCAGTTCTCCGTCTGCCAAGCCCTCGGAGAGAGACAGAGATCGCAAACTGGAAAGCCGCGGAGAGAACAACAAAGAGGGGCAGAGAGAAAGGACACCCAAAGTACCGGATGAGAAAACTATCGATGAAGAAATTGATGAGGTGATTTTGTATTTTAATCACCGCAATTTTGAGGCTCTTTTACGAGCCACAAGGAACGCTCTGGATGGTTTGAAACGCAGACTGTTTTGTACCAAGTAAGTTTAATCAAAATTATTTTATATTCTTCTTAGTATGTACAATTCTCTGCTGCAGCCTCAGTACTGTTTGTTCCTTATTTGAGACGTCTCGAAAGTGTCATGTTAAACGAGTCGAATAGTGTGACAAGCAGTGTTACCGAACAATTCGGAATACGGAATGCGAAGAAAATAAACCCGTTTGAAGCAACATTTTGCTCTTGTATTGTAGTTTTGAGTTTGCGTGATTATAGGCGCATATTTCTTAAGAAAATAAGAACCTTTTAAGACCCTTTAAAATCTTCCTTTTCAATTTATCGTACGCCGGCGAATGATGACTTTACATGCTTGTTTCACGACGGCATAAAGCTTAAACTGTAATAGCATAGTTTTACCGCCAACATCTATTATGTAAGAACCTTGTTAGGTTTACTGGGATGATTTTACTGATGTTAAATCTATTGTCTTTGTTTCATGATTCACCTTTTTATTTTTTCTGTAGTACAACACGCTCAACATATGGTAAGGGGACGTTTTCGCTGTCCAGTGATTTGCCCGCAAACACTTATAACAAGGCTCCTTTTTTCAAGGCAGATATTTCTCTGGTCATTCCACTTGTGGTAAATATTGATTATCGAACCTTGATACCATGGTTTTTTTTACGAGTTCGCATAATCGTTCGGAACTGGCGCGTTAACACGAGTGAAAGTGCGATATGGAATCAAAACCACGTGAATAAAAACGACATTTGGCCGTTGAGGAGTGATAGTTTGCTTATTTTAGTGTATCCTTGAAAGATCCAATATTTCAGGGGGAACATATGATCCAGTACGCTATGATCGCTGTAATGGTAGTAGATTAATGTGCCGAAATGATTTGTATTTTCCTTCTTGCAATCAGCCGTCTGAACGCGAACTGTTCCTAGTCAGCGATGAACATAATTGTTATAATAATTGGTCCAACTAATTTATTACAGTCTAATTTATTGGGAAATTCGACCAGTCATTATTATTTACCACTGCCTCATTGCGTTGTTTCCTTCAGTAGCACTGGAGAAAAGAATTGTGAAAAAAATTAACCTAAATTGCAGTGTGATCTTTTATGAGCTTGTAGATGTCAAAGTTAACTGTTAATATGAACTTCGTCTTAATTATTAGAAGAAATATTTCACACCACCCTTATCTCTCCGCACAGGTTGTACAACCCACCCTGGACGATGTCCAACAGGCCCTTAACAAAGCAACCCAAGCGGTGCTGGATGTTACTCGGTCTGTGGCCCAGTGGGGGCAGAAGAGGTTTAAATGCACGGAAACTAGTTCTGCACAGGACGATGGTGCTCTTGGGCACATTAAACGGACAGTTCGAGCTAATGATTCCAGTAAGTGTCCTGTTTAAATTTTAATACCGGGCGTGTCTCAGCTTAGATATGTCAGGAGTGATCGTCTCTGTGTATTTCAATGAAGGTGTTAAGGTATGTTTGGTTTTGCATGCAGCGGAGGAGATTCCAGCATCCAAACTTAAGAACTACTACAAGAGCGTTGCAGAGCACAAAGACATTACTAAACTGCTGATGGTACTTACTTCAGTGATCAGTTCCACCAAGGCTGAGGTGATGACATGTCTTGACTCGTTCACACAGTTTCACCACGTGTGGGATGAAGACAAAGAAAAGACTGTAGCTGTAAGTACGCGTTTGCATCAAGGTCGTTCTAAAACTAATCATTCTTGTCACATCTGCGCTTAAGTTTATCGCACAATTAGCTTAACTCTAAATATAGGAAAACCTCCAGGACATAGTCCCCTCATTTCTCTTGATGCTGGTCGAGTGGATTCGTCTCGTCAAGAATCGTTACCATCTGTGCAATTAATTAAATCGGCGTATGGGATTCAGGCACACGCTCCAGGGATGTTTCACTCATAGATTCCAAACGTTAGAGAAACTTTTGGCTGCCGTCACTGAGATATTGATATATGCTTATTAGTATATTGTTTTTTTTCCTTCTCCGAGCATATCATGCCCACGTTAAGGAAGAGAATAAAATACTGGCGAGTACCTGTTCCTTGATAAGCCATCGTATATAATTTTCTGAAGCTAAGTCGGGCACACTATTGTCAGCAAAGGAGAGGAAAAATTGGAAATAGAAAAACTCTCTTGTGACACTTCAGAAACATCAAACTTCGTCATTTTAAAGTAATTAATCCACTTCGCACTTCTCGAAAGTCCTGGCATAGGCAGACCACACTATGTGTTTGTGGTTATTGTTGACATGAGACGAACAAAATCTATGAGAGTTAGGAATAAAGCTCTGAAAATTGCATATCTTAATTACATCTCAGTCTTTATGTCTCAATAATGTTAAATGAAATGTTAATCGACGCATTTGTGGTATTTTTTCGCCTTCATGAGCTGTTTAAAGCGTCTTTTTACGAAATGACTTTTGGTTGGAGGCCGTTAAGAGAAGAGAAAGAGTCTCCCAAAATATCCCAACCAGTTCATCTGCTTTCTTTAATTGATGATTTTATAGAATAATTCTACAAAACTTTTGAAACACTCATCTTGAAGGAAAAGAGAACAGCTTAAAGGGCCCGTTAGGTTACAGGGACTTTCGAGAAACGCGGACCTGGTGCAGTTGAAGGCTTGCAACCCGTAGACCTGTTCTAACTGTGTGGATAATCTAGTATAAGTAACAGTGTGGCGTAATTTTCAGCACATACTGAAAGCCTTATGGTAGTGACAAGAACCCCGAATCCCGTGAGATACGATTGGTGCGTAAGAGGTGAATGATGCTGACTGAATTGGATACTCTTCCTTCGTAGGATTTCGTTGCTTCGGATCCAATTTTGTCAGAATTCAAATCCGAGATCTTGAAATATCAGGTTATAGAGCAGGACGTTGAAAACATTGAACCTTCCTTCAGAGTGGGTCACGGAGCTATTGAGTTATTCTCAGGTTAGACTGCTTGTAATAAGAACCTTTTGTTCTAGGTTTTCTATAATCAATCTGAAACCTCTCATTAGCACTAACTTTTAAATTGGTTACAATGACTGTACGATTTCCCTACGTTTTTCTGCAGAACCGTTTAAGCTCGCCTTACGAGTGGAGCTGAAAGCATGGAAGCTTCTTTTTGGCCACAGCATCAATAACAAATACAAACATAGCATGGACGAGATCACACAATTTGTGTCAGATTACAGCAAGCGGCTCGCCCGACAGATCAACGACTTGGAAGATGTCAGGAATGCTATGGCTGCCTTGGAAGATATCAGGCAGAATGAGATTCGAATTGATATGATCCTTGGTCCTATAGAGGTACTCCATTTACTCAAATTTACCATGAATTGATTAGTTCACTCTCTGGGATTGATCGTTGCTTGTGATCTGTCGTAATACAGACATGCGACAGACGTCTCAGAAATATTATTTTCTTTGTTTTGTCAATAAGAGCTTCGTTTTGAAAAGGGTTTGCCAAACTTTTCCAAGAAAAGCTCAGCATAAATCACTTGCTGATTTGAGAATGCTTCAGAGTGGAAAAATGTTAGATCAGTTGAATGTATTGAGGCAAATTAGTGATGTTAAATCAACATCTACTAGCTCGTGTGATAACTAGATTTTCATACCACATTTTGACGTTGTCTATTATCTAGAACTGAACTGATACATTTGATTGTTAGCTACGGCTGAATGCTCGCTTTTTTTTCGGTGTTAAACTTCAGGAAGCTTATTCCATGCTCAACAAGTTCGAGGTTTCCGTTTCTCGTGAAGAAGTAGAAGGCGTGGACACCCTAAGATACTCTTTTGAGAAACTTCTTGCCCAGGCGGTGAGTGATAAGACCTCTAATACCGGATTTATATGTGTACACCCATAGCAAAACAATACGTGGCTTTTTTCGATTACAATGAATAACAGTAGGAAATTTGTTGAAAGTGAAGTATAGTACTGTTTGAACCTTGTCATACTCGTTTGGGCTGCGTTGGATTGTTTCTTTTTTAACGTTATGACCGTTATCATTATTTTAAGTGTTACAAGATTGATGTTTTCGAGACACCGCTTCTTGTGTATTACTTCTTAAGCAAGTTGTTTCGACCCATTTTCCCCTCCAAAGCCAGCACACTTTTTAAACAAGCTTAAATTCGCGCTTTTATTTTTTTGTCGGAACAAATTCTCATTTTGGGACCCTCCGATGACTGGCCACTGTGCATGCCACAACCGTACCTTTTTTGCGTACTTTGATGACCATTGTTCTGTTATTTACAGGGTCAAGTACAAAGTCACTTAGTGAAGATTCAGCCCCAGTTCAAAGCTGACCTGCTAGAGAAAGTCGTGGTCTTTCGCGAAGCCTCCTCTAACTACATGAGCGACTACAGCGAGGTGTGCATTTCTACAGACAAACATTTAAAAATACTTTTTGACGAGTTTTTTTTTTTTCGGTTTCTTTGTTGTCACTTATGCCTGGTGCTTACGGGTTTCAGATTGGGCCGATGGTGAGTGGTATTACTCCTCAAGAGGCCAGTGACAGACTCAATACCTTCCAGGTGATGGTCTTAATGAAATACGTAAAAGAACAGCTCAGAGAGGTGCTACAAGCTTATTAACCAGTAACTGCGGGAGCGGCAACTGCACTATACTCCATTTCGATTGGTGCACTTCGAACGAAAAGAGAAGAAGTAGAAACCACGAGACATGGCAGCAATGGAAACAGTTTCGCTGTAATTAAGAACATTGATGAACACGTTTTTTAGGAATGAATGCGAAATTTAATCAAAATCTTGAGTGGGATGCACACTGTAGAATTATACGTATTTGGTCCATTTGAAGAGTAGTGTGTAGTTATTTTTTAAGGTTATTTTCCTGAACTCATTTCAACTTAGTTGTAGTGAGTATCATATTACCAACTACTGGATTGATTCTAGTTTCAAATGTGGAAGACCGTGTGCTTTAGTTATCAGGCTCCCGGAAAAGAAAATTACGACATTGGTGTAGCCGAGGCAACGATGATTAAACTTTTCCAATCATAATTATTGTTTCAATTTTCAGAGTCGTTTTGATGAACTGTGGCGTAAATACACCACCTACTCCGGCGGCGAACAATTGTTTGGCCTCACTGTAACTGAATATCCTGAATTGGTTCGCACCAAGAAGGAACTGGGATTGCTGCAGAAACTGTATGGACTGTACAATGCTGTTATTGATGGTGTCAACGGCTACTATGATATTCTGTGGATTGAAGTCGACATTGAGAAGATCAATAATGAACTGCTTGACTTTCAAAACAGGTCTGTCATTATCATTTGGATAAACGTGTAGGAGTGTTCAAAAAGAGTTGAGAATTCGTGGTCCGAAAATCCTGAAAATTTCCGGAAAAAGAGGAGACGACAGATTCTAATTGAATAGTTTTACGAGGATTTCAATTACGAAGATTCAAATAATTGTCAAAAATTATTTTAGTCTTATATTTTTCCACTCACTGCAAAGTCGTGACGTGTAAACTAAGCCGGTTTGTTCATTCTAAATACCTCTGTTTCTGGGTGAAGTACTGATCAGTACTCGTAACTTTGATTTTAATCACTTCTGGGGGTAGAAGGAGAAAGGCTGATTTTGAGAGTTGGCAGTAGCTACTGATCTTTAACCTCGCTAAGTGTCTTCACCTCATGCCACCAAGCTTGCTCGCGTAGCAGCCGCGATCACTGACATGACCGTGCGGTAACCTTTCACCTTTAAACTCCTTTCCTTGTTTAAAAAATTATTAGAATTCGGTGTTAGATCAAGATAACAACTTCTTCCTGATAAGTCTTCGTATTCTCGTTACCTGTTGGCTGGATAATGTGCGGATATTACAGGGAGAAGTTACCAGTAAATCACTTCTGGGAGCTAAAGGGTTAACTTCCTGTTTCTTTTGCGAATTTGTTAGATGCCGTAAACTTCCTAAAGCGCTCAGGGAGTGGCAAGCGTTTAATGAGCTAAAGAAAAAGATTGACGACTTCAACGAGTGCTGTCCACTTCTGGAGTTGATGGCGAACAAAGCCATGAAGGATAGGCACTGGGAACGATTAGCTGCCCTTACAGGACACACATTTGAAGTCGAGTCGGAGAACTTTTTGCTGAGGAATATCATGGAAGCTCCCCTGTTGGAGAACAAAGAAGATATTGAGGTACGTTAATAATGCGTATGCAAACCACTTTATATGAATGTATTTGGTGCAAAAAGTGTCTTTTCCCAGTCTCCAGAACTATCTCACATGGCTTTTTTTGACTGTCATTCAGTCAAAAGTGGCGCCTTTCAAAAATGTTTTTTCTCCAAGTGGCTGTGACCACGAAAGGGGCGTATAAATCCTGGAAATTTAATCTAAACAGACGGCCGTAAGAGGCCTTAACAATACACGTAAGCGACGATAGACCGCTGGTATCTGGTTAAAATTTATTCCGGAAGGCATCACTGAAGGCGTTTAAACTTTGATTTATTAAAAAGTTACTTTGACTGGGGGGAACTCGGTCACTCAAGTTTGATCAGTTTGATCAAAAAAGAAACAGAAGAGTTCTTAAACAGTCTTAATGCCCAAGAGTTGGACTCCTTCAGTAGAGTTTGAGTTCTTATTTTAAGTTATTTGTTTTAGGACATTTGCATCTCAGCCGTGAAGGAGAAGGACATTGAGGCCAAGCTGAGCCAGGTTGTAGCGGAATGGAAATCTCAAATGTTCAGCTTCGCAGGATTCAAGAACCGTGGAGAGTTGCTGCTGAAAGGAGGTGAAACAGCTGAGATTATCTCACTACTGGAAGACAGCCTCATGGTGTTGGGTTCTCTGTTAAGCAACAGGTAATTTGAAAATCGAGCTGATTAGGTTTCGTGTTGCGTTTAACCTACTATTTTAAAATGAACATAAAATGTTTCATTAAAAAAAAAAAAATAGAATTCTCAGAACTTCGTCCACCCTAACCCGGCTTAACGGAAAGTGTGATTTTGTTTACGTAACACGTAGGACTTGCTTTATGTTATTAACAGTACAATACATTTACGTTGAATAAGGATCTTAAAGAAATATTGCTACCAGCAGAGAAGTTGTGAAATTTGCGTAAGTTGGTTTAAAGAAATCTATATCAAACTCTCTGGCACATGGTATTTGTTGATGAAAATTTCCCTTCAGTCGACGGTATTTAACTCTTTTCTGTTTAGATACAATGCACCGTTCAAGAAGGATATCCAAGGCTGGGTTCAGAAGCTATCCAACACTTCAGACATCATCGAGAACTGGATGATAGTGCAAAACTTGTGGGTCTACCTAGAGGCTGTATTTGTAGGTGGAGATATCGCAAAACAACTACCACAGGTATAATTTCAGCTGGTGTAAAGGTCTTTATTTCAAAGGAAAATAAATTTCTCATCAATTGCAGGGAATTAAATGCTGTTGAGGAGCAGCAACTCCTAGTTTATATAGCAAATATTATGTTGCACTATCTTGAATTCGGTGGTTATTTCGGACCCTGTCTTGGTATGTGGTCCTATTCATAGACGTTTACAACAAAACGCCAACTGACCTGCAAGCGAGTGTCAGCGTTTAAAACTGTTCTGTTAATCGGCTGACTGTTATGAGCTCTCTTACTTTGCTTTTAGGAAGCCAAGCGATTTGCCAACATTGACAAGTCTTGGGTGAAGATCTTGACGCGTGCGCATGAGACACCTAACGTGGTTCAATGCTGTGTGGGTGACGACACTCTTGGTCAGCTGTTACCTCACTTACTGGAACAATTGGAGCTTTGTCAAAAATCGCTTACTGGGTAAGATATTAGTCTTTTGATTTTCATTTCCTGAGTATCAAATACTAGTAGCAAGGAATACTGAGGGTTGTATTTCTCAAATGCGCTATTTGCTGTTGAATCATTGGTGGAGGTGAGGGAAATTTGTCTGCGTTGCTCTCAGGAAAATGGTTTTTAATAAACTGACTAAATTTCGAGTGTATTGTATGTACTTTTGTTGACCAAACATTTCTTATTTGTTTTCATGCAGTTATCTGGAAAAGAAACGACTTGTGTTTCCCCGTTTCTTCTTTGTCTCTGATCCAGCGCTTTTGGAAATTTTGGGACAAGCCAGTGACTCACACACCATACAGGTTTGGTGTACAACTCTGTTCTTTTACGAATCATGGAAGTAACATAGAGCGCTTTTCGATGAATCGTCGTGACAGAAAAACTGAAATAGGCATAACATGTACGCAAACAATAATATTTGTCATTAGGCGGCATTAAGAACCCATATTAAACACATGTAACCGACTTTTGGGGTCGGAAAGAGCAAGTGACTGAATTGAGAATAGGATTACTTTGGTTTTTCATCTGGTTGGTTGAGAAGCTAGGTGGCGCAGCTTTTCTAAGCCCATGCCTGAACGTAGCGAGCAAAACGGATAAAATCGCGTATTTTTGTCTACACTTAGCTTTAAATATACCCCATCTTTATCTGCTGCTAAATTTGCTTTTACTTTATTCATGCCCGATATTTATTTTTCTATATTGCAGGCGCATTTACTGAACGTGTTTGATAACGTGAAAAACGTGGCATTCCATGAGAAGGATTATGATAGGATCTTAGCCATCATCTCATCCGAGGGAGAGACTGTACAGGTATGGATGGCCTGGCTCTAAAGGACACTTGTTGATTTAAGGTTGCAAAACAAAACCAAACTAATTATAGTGATCAATAGCATCAAAAGTGAACCACACAGAGAACTAAATGAAAATCAAAGTGGACATCTGTGACCATTCTTTGCTTGGCTAAGAGGGTAACTCAAGTTTTCCAGACCATTAAATAGCATAGAAAAGAAAATAAATGCAGACGCGGGTTACTTTGGGAAATGCGTCGAAAACTGCTCTGAGCAGCTAGGAAGGAAGTTGGGCTATTTCAGAAGTTCGATCGTAACACTCAATAACTGCCCGTCAACAGCTGGAATCACCCGTCATGGCAAAAGGAAATGTGGAGTTGTGGTTAGGGGAACTGCTCAATCAAGCTATGCACTCACTCCATGCAGTTATCAGAGATGCCTATCACGCCATCAACGACGGTGGCTTTCAGCTCATGAGCTTCTTGGGTCAGTTTCCATCGCAGGTACGTCTCTATGACTTCCTACCATTTTATATGTGCTACTGTGGAGTTTTGACGCTTGTGACTCCAAAGCAACCCATGACAGCGTGCGAAATTGGGGAAAATTCCAGCTATAGAACAATGCTTAAAGACTGGTCATCCCTTAACATCCTAGTAAAAATTGCTATAAACTTTCTAACTGTTTTTGGGCGTCTTGCTGGATATCCATCATCCTATTCTTCAGCTGCATGATCTTCTTTAAATCTTTGATGTCGCTGCACATTTTAATAGCTTATTACTGGAGATCTCAGTTGGTGTTATGCTTAGCTATTACAGATACGGTGATATTACATTGTGTTCTTTGCTGGTGGGTAGGTTGGCTTATTAGGCATTCAAATGATCTGGACCAGAGATGCCGAAGAAGCGCTTAAGAATGCGCGATCGGACAAAAAAGTTATGGCCACGACGAACCAGAAGTTCTTGAATCTGTTGAACTCACTGATTGAGGTTACGACTCAGGAACTGACCAAGATGGAGAGGACCAAGTTTGAGACATTTGTCACGATTCACGTACATCAGAGAGACATCTTTGATGATTTGGTACGATTTCCTCTTTTTGTGTATTTCGTTAAAACATCCATGTCTTCCGCTTCTCTGTAAGGTTACAGAAAGGTTTGTCACAAGTCAACTTGTTAGAGCAAGAAGTGTTGCTGAAATGGCATGTTTCACGGGTAACCTGTCAATTGCAGTGTGAAACACAAAATTTGTTCATAATCAGTTCTCAAATAGCGAGATGATGTAATTAAGACACTGAGTTTGAAGAACTCTTTATGGTAAATTATTTTAAAGGTTAAATAGTCTTTAGTGATTATTTGGTAAAATACAATCAACATGGGCTTTCCAAAATCACGCATCCTCTTTTTCTAAGTACTTTTCTAATTAATTACCATTTAAGTACTTTTTTCTAAAATTCAAATAACACACGGTGTGTATGTCCATACTGCTGTTATCCAAGTGGCAAATCTCTGAATGTTCAGTTGTCAGTAAAATGCATGCACACTGACCGACTTTTGCTACTTTCCTTCATTGTTATCGCAGGTCAAGATGCACATCCGCTCAGTGACAGACTTCGAGTGGCTGAAACAATCTCGCTTCTACTTCAAGGAAGACATCGATGATTGTATTATCTCCATCACAGACGTTGACTTCAGTTATCAGAACGAGTTCCTGGGCTGCACAGACAGGCTCGTCATCACTCCCCTCACGGACAGATGTTACATAACACTTGCTCAGGCACTGGGCATGTCTATGGGTGGTGCGCCCGCTGGACCTGCTGGTACTGGCAAGACTGGTAAGAGTGCTGTCGCAACCTTACGTTTTTAAGATTTGGTTTAAAGATACAATAACACGATACACTCCTCGATTTTTATTGAGAGCCACCTCTTAAAATATTCTTCTGAAAATCTGAGTGCTAAAATGCTCCTGCTTTGGTTTTGGAGGCTCGTGTTGCCCCCAGGAATTGTCAGACTATAATGAAATTTTTGTTGTGGAACTGCGTCAGCACCATGAAAGCCTATTTTCTGAATATGGTTTCGTATAATTGCTTTATACCGTAGTTATCACGCTAACCATTCTACTTGTTATCAATTGGAAATTGCTTGGTTTGTTCTAGAGACAACTAAAGACATGGGAAAGGCTCTTGGAAAGTACGTGGTCGTTTTTAACTGCTCTGATCAGATGGACTTCAGAGGCTTGGGTCGCATTTACAAAGGTAAAATCAATCATATCGATATTATGAACAAACCTGCTCGAGAAATGCAATCAAAGTTAAGTTAGACAATGGTAGTAAATCTGTCATCACGCCAGACGTTTTGAACTAATTGCGATTCTTTTTTTTATATAGGTTTAGCACAGTCTGGAAGCTGGGGTTGTTTCGATGAGTTCAACCGCATTGAACTTCCTGTGTTATCAGTTGCCGCACAACAAATCTACATCGTCCTAACAGCTAAGAAGGACCGAAAGAAGCAGTTTGTATTCAGCGATGGAGATGTTGTAGATCTTAACCCAGAGTTTGGTATTTTTCTAACCATGGTAAGTGAGCAAATTGGATTTCGTCACTGTTTTGTCAGAGTTCTTGTGATTATTGACTCAACATGCCTTTTTTGTAGAATCCGGGATACGCAGGCCGTCAGGAGTTGCCAGAGAATCTCAAAGTCCAGTTTCGCACTGTCGCCATGATGGTTCCCGACAGACAGGTTCTCAATTCAATTTGTTGTGTCGGTTTGTTTTTCTCTTTGTTTAAAAGAAGTGAATTTGTATTTGTTGTAATATTTTAATATTCCAGTCGTGAAAGGGTTTATTTATAACTTAAAAGTACTTCTTATTTCAGATTATAATGAGGGTGAAACTAGCCAGTTGCGGTTTTATTGAAAATGTCATTCTGGCTCAGAAATTCTTTACGCTCTACAAACTGTGCGAAGAGCAGCTCAGCAAACAGGTTCGTGTAACGTTATTGAAAAAAATGTAGATTCTCTGTGTGTGGATATGTTTAGGGAGAAGAAGAGTTCATTTAAATCTTTTCTCTAGCAGCAGACGCCTGTAACCGACAGAGAGAACACTACAATCCTACAAGGTTAACTACTTTGTTGAACAACGTGTATTGTTCTTTATAAGGAGCGACTCCAAAAGACAATACAGTAATTATCCTCACCAAACTTATTTTAGCCTGCTACAGTCTCTATCCTAGCTCATCACTGACACAAACTCATAGTTTTCTCCATAGCTCCTTTAATAAACAATTTTCACAGTAACTCTCTCTCAGAATAGCTTTCCAAACAGTCGGTCACCCCCGACAACAGCAACTACAAGTACTATACGACTGAGTCCCTATATACATTTACAAAGTATTCCAAAACACTCCGGAAGCTTACAAAACAACTATTTTGGTTAGTTACATTATAAATGCGTGACCTAATAAAATGTTCTAGAAGGTTCCATGGTATGTATGTCAGCATGACAAAGCGTTCTAGAAATTTCGAGATATTTATCTTTACAGGTATTATCCATAACACTTTATTTTCGGCTGGCCTAGTGAAAATGGTTTTCAATTACTATGTTGACTACCTTAAGAGACTGGTGCTTATAAGATAAGCTTTTGTTACTTGGGTTATCATTAAATGTTTGCCATTTACCTGGTGAAAGGGAGAAAATTGGTGCCGTGTAGTTTTTAGTCTTATCTCCTTTCAACTTAAATTGTTTTGCTCAATTTGAAATGAAAGTCAGGTTGTTGCACTCTTTATGACAAGGGCTACCAGGGCTGTATGGGAAATCTGATTTTGATACCAGCAGCTTCAATAATTTGACCTCATCATGTAGTTCGTGTCCAGAATTTCAGTGCAAAGTAACGATTCCATGGATTGAAGTATTTGTTTCCCAACTGAAAATGTGTAGGTTCACTACGACTTTGGTTTGCGAAACATCTTGTCAGTGCTGCGTACTTTGGGTGCTGCTAAACGAGCCAACCCACAGGATAGTGAAAGTACCACTGTAATGAGAGTACTACGAGATATGAACCTATCCAAACTGGTAAGATGCATGTAATACGAACAGAATAAACGAGATCGTTCGTGTTGACTTGATTTGTTCCGAGACTTGAAGACTTGAAGAGGTATTGAATTCGGGAGTCTTCAAGAGCTTTAAAAAATAGTGAAAACTGAAAATTAATTACTGAAATAAAATGCTCAAAATAACTGCAACTGTTGCCAAATTGCTAGGTGAAAGCTCGGCACGATTTCTGAATTTACTGAACTGACAACTGAAATATTTGAATGATACTAATTTTGTGGCAAACCTCCCACATATGAATGTTCAGGCCATGCGATTTGAGTGGTGAAAATCCGTGAAAGGATTCAGAAAAAGTCTAAAACTTGTTCTGAACTTTGAACACAAACATTGTACTTTTGGTTTTATGTGTTTAGGTGGACGAGGACGAACCCCTTTTTCTGAGTTTGATCAATGATTTGTTCCCTGGAATAGTCTTGGACAAGGCTGGTTACCCTGAACTTGAAGAAATGATTCAGAAACACGTTGAAGAGGCAGGACTGATCTTCCATCCTCCTTGGATACTCAAACTAATCCAGGTATCGGCAAATATCTTGAGGAAAATTTTTAGCCTTGAACCTACTTTTTTTGAAGAAATCATTTATACCAGGTCATTCCCAGATAACTAGTTAATGTGGGTACATTTAGACACATTTTTTACCGCAGTTGTAACGTGATTTGCATGGAAACGTGTTGAAACATGACAAAAATAGGGACATTTTGTATCGTTTAGTTTTTAAGACTTGGCTTTTTTAGGATTTCCATTAGTCTATGTTTGCATTGAAAAGGATTTGTGTTTTTAATCATCGCAAGCTGTTGCTTTGGTTTTTTTGTTCATCCTAGCTCTACGAAACTCAGCGTGTTCGTCATGGAATGATGACCCTGGGACCAAGTGGAGCCGGCAAGTCAGTTTGTATTAACATCCTCATGAAGGCCATGGGTGACTGCGGTGCTCCACATCGGGAGATGCGTATGAACCCGAAGGCTATCACTGCGCCGCAGATGTTTGGCAGGTTGGATGTAGCGACTAATGACTGGACAGATGGCATATTCTCTACTTTGTGGCGAAAAACGCTAAAGGCAAAGAAAGGTTTGTGTCCACGAGCTACTCTTTAGGTATTCTTCAAATTGCGCATCAAATGTAATTTTATGACCAAGTAATTTCTGTTTTGTGGAAAACTATCTTCAACTTGACCACGAAACGCGAATGTGGTAAAGTTATACCAAATCCATCCAACTTTGAAAGAACTAAGAATTTCCTTTTTCCCATGTCTAACCTTTGTAATGAAACCACAGAGAATTGGGCAAAATAATTATGAAGTATAATCGTTCGTTTCACAAATTTATCCATGCTGTTATTCCTATTCTGGCACTGAAATAAAATGGCAACTCGTAACAGCGCGTAAAAGCGGCTTCGCATTGGTCAGCAGCTGTGATTGGCGCATTATGACGATGAGTTGCTTCACGTTAACGGTAAAACTGACCGCTTCAGTTTCGTTCATTCGAGCACGATGAAAAAAAAAGCCTTTCACAATGTACACAGGGGGCAAGTTTCTAAAGAAACTGTAGTACTGCGTCGGTGGGAGAGTATAGCAGGCTAATTTAGTATTATCAACTGAGTTGAGCTTCAAAGCTGACGTTTCGAGCGTTAGCCCTTCGTCAGAGCGAATGGAGGAATTTACCTTTCACAATGTAGATTGACTCTACTGTTAATGGCTAATTAGCTCTCTTGGGTCTAATGCGGGATTTTTGCAGGGGAACACATTTGGATCGTACTAGATGGTCCTGTGGATGCCATTTGGATCGAGAACCTGAACAGCGTTCTGGACGATAACAAGACACTTACACTAGCCAACGGGGACCGAATCCCTATGTCACCTCAATGTAAAGTTGTGTTTGAGCCACACAACATAGATAATGCTTCACCTGCCACTGTATCGCGTAATGGAATGGTGTACATGAGCTCCTCGTTATGGACTGGAGACCAATAGTCAAGGTGCTTCACTTTTCTCAATGAAACGTCCTCTGTTAAAAAAAGCTGAAAAAATATTCCGTTTAACAATTTGTAGATGAAACTGTTGTGTGTGTGTATATATATTTGTATAATTTTATTTATATATATACAAGTGAAAGAATCAAAGAGGACGCATCGATTCTCTGTTACCCTGAGTTTGGCGCCAACCATGACTTGTCAAACAATCCACCATATTTCCATCCTTAAAAACAAAATCGCCCTCATTGTCCAGCTTTCCTGGTTGACTTATTGTTTGATTCTTAAACCTACGTAGGCTTGGCTGAACAAGAGAGAAGTGCAGGAACATGACGTGTTGGAACCGTTGTTTGAGTGCATCTTTGATGAGGTTTACACTTACGTCAAGCAGAATCTTTCTCCAAAGATGGAGGTGTTGGAATGTAACGTCATCAAACAGGTAACTGTGCAGCTCTCTCAACGTAAATTTCCTACGTGAAGGGGGGGGGGGTGCTTATCAATTTCGAGGGCTTCTAAAGTAAGGGGGGGCTCATTTTACTCGGCGTATTTAAATTTCAAAGCACCAAAAAGGATGCCGTGACGGAGAGCACGTTTTCTCTGTTCTTCAATTTAAGGATTCTTTATCTTTTTCACGTTTTCATCGGTCAATCTTCAGATGGATGGCAATGTTGGTTGGCTTAAGCCATACTATACACACTTCCACTTGTCTGGTCTGGTTGATACTTGCTGGGGACTAACGTCGTAGACAAATAAAACTTATGAAGGGTCGCTGAGACCCATGAACATCAGCACCACAGCAAGATAACTCAATCCATTCCTTATAACGGCTGTTTTTGTTCGCATTTTGCAGTGTATCGACATACTGGAGGGTCTTATTCCAAGCAAAGAGGAACACGGTGTTCTTAAACCAAACCACTTAAGTCGACTTTTCGTTTTTGCTCTCATGTGGGGAGTGGGTGCTCTGCTGGAGATAGAAGACCGTGCCAAGATGGAGGAGTTTCTTGTCAAACACGGAAAGCTTGCTCTGCCTGATATCGACGCAGGAAGCCAGGACACCATCTTTGAGTTTGTGGTAGACAACTGTGGTGAGCACCGGTTATTTATTACTTTCCCATAACACAAAAATTGATTGTTAAGATCTACGCCTAAAGTAAATAGTAAACTTTGAAACATGCACAAATAGACTCGTCTTAAGCGCCTAATAAAGGTTGTTACGGTTTTGAAATTTGGTGTCGTTGAAGGCATTAGTCTTACGGCCGGTAAGATATCTTCGTAATTGAGAATGTGGGAAATTATTATAATCAACATTTTATGTACATGATATAAAAGTTGTTTTTTGATTTACATAACACAATTGTTGAAAATAGGTATTTCAGATCCTGGGTAGAAATGTCCAAAGCTGATGGTGTTGTTAATTGTACTGTTAGGTAATTGGGAACACTGGTTGAACCGAGTTCAAGAGTACAACTACCCACCTGATTACAAACCCGAGTACTCCTCCATCTTAGTACCAAATGTTGACAATGTCAGAACCAGCTTCCTTATGGAAACTATCGCCAAGCAGAGCAAGGTTCGTGCTTTAGTGTGTTTACCCCAATATACTTCTGGAAGGTTGGACCACTTAGATTTCAAAGAGATTTCATTATTATTTGCATTCTTTCGGCCAGATCAGTCAACTTTTAAATTTTATTCACTTTTCTGTTGGAAGCTGAACGAAAGCTTAAACCTTAATTACAAAAAGAGCTATTCGAGAGTTTAAACTGACGACTCTTAGGTCCTCGATAAGTTTCGCCTTGTTCAAAAACCGTAATTTCCGTGTCCGGCGAGGTGATTTTACATGGATAGACAACTGTTCACAGCTGCACAGAAAACCTGTTGGAAAACACCGGGTTTATTACCTGGTTTTCTTTAACGGGCACCCGTTAAAGAAAACCTGGTAGTGTAAATTCGGGTGTACTCAACCGACAAGAAAAAGAAAGCTTGACACTAAGTTAGATTAAGATTTTCGCTTCCTTTTTTAAAAGGCAGTACTGCTCATTGGGGAACAGGGTACAGCAAAGACAGTGATGATCAAAGGTTACCTTGCCAAATACAACCCTGAAGTGCACATGAGTAAGAGCGTCAACTTCTCTTCTGCCACCACACCTTTACTCTTCCAGGTCAGTTCACTCATTGTCAGATCTATCTTTAGCTTCCAAATAATAGTTCCAAGCTTACTCTGACCGCATTTTGCTCCTTTTATAGCGTACAATCGAGAGCTACGTGGACAAACGCGTGGGTACCACGTACGGACCACCGGCGGGGCGCAAAATGACCTGCTTATCGATGACGTCAATATGCCTATTATAAATGAATGGGGTGATCAGGTTAGCTAGTTCTTATATATTTTAGGTCACCATTTAGAGCTTTGCCGCCATTTATATCGTTGGCACATTTAAATCTCTGAGATGTGCCACGTGCTTGATCTTGCCATTTCGTATTTACCTTATTCTGAGTTAGACCTTTATCCGCGCGCTTGTTCTAGGCGTCAGTGCAACCCTTCGGTCGAATCTCTTAGATTTCGGAAATTAATGTAATGATTACATATATGCGCGGTTAAGATTAAGTGTCCTAAATCAATCCGTGAATTCACTGGTACTACCCCCACCATGTTCTCCAAGGGATTTTTAAAAACTCTCTTGCCACCTCTAACTCAGTTGCAAAAGCAAATTCAGTTACAACTTGGTCATGTGACTTTTTTGGGTCTCACAGAAAAGTGCTAGCCCCGTTGATAATGAAGTTAATCAGAAAATGCAGGGGAAAAAAGAGATAAGTCAGACTTCAAAGGAAATGTTGTTCCCCAACAAGAACAAGATGAATACACCTCTTTCACTGCTGATCTCACTTAGCGATACCCTTCGGGTGCCTTTTTAGGTAACAAACGAGATCGTGCGTCAAGTAATGGAGCAACAAGGATTTTATAATCTGGAGAAGCCTGGCGAATTCACACACATCGTGGACATTCAATTTATTGCGGCCATGATCCACCAGGAGGAGGAAGGAATGATATTCCTGAGAGGCTCAAGCGTCAGTTTAGCATCTTCAACTGTACCTTGCCTTCAAATGCGTCTATAGATAAATATATTGGTAAGTATTCTTGAAAGTTTGACAGTCTTAACCACATTAAGTGTTCTTCTGCCAAATTGATGCATGTTGTTACCTAACTTACAGTAAAGAACACTTCGTTTAGGCCCTCAAGTTGCGGTTCAGCACGCACTTTGGTAAAACTCAGAAAGGCATTAGTTAGTGAAAGGTATCAATTTCGTTTATCGCGACACGTTTGTGAGAAGCAAAAATCTCTTAGGAAAATTCAGCTTTGAACGATTGAAACTTTTAAATGGTAATGATGTCACGTTATCGGTCATACACTCAACTTGCTATAGGCCAAAAAGAATAACCTTGGTCTAATTTCACAGTTTGTTGAATACTGAAAATAAAATTGAGCTTGTAAAGTTAGTCTGTCCAAGTTAACTAAGGATGCGCAGTTTTATATCCTTACCTTTTCCCTGCCAACTTACTTTCCAACATAACTTTTTAGTGGTTGTTTAATGTATTAGTTATTTGTAATGCCTTTTAAAAATTAAATTTTTTTTGTCTCTAAGTGAGTGATCTTACGCTTAATAGCTAACGAGTCCTCCCATTCAAGGTGTCATTGGTTACTGGGTATTTTTGGTGGCCAGCTCCGATTCTCAGATCATGAAGTGTTGCAAAGATATCGTCGATCAGCTCGTCGCCTGCACAAGGGTTCTTTGGCAGAAAACCAAAGTAAGAAACTCTTGGCTCTGTAAGACGACTTACATTTTATTATCTCCACAGAAGATGCAAAGGTTATTGCACGGCCGTGGTGGATATATTAATTTTAACTTTGAATTGGTACACATCCAATGTTCTGTTTGTTATCTAACTATGAATGAGGTATACAAGCCAAGCACAAATCAAGAGCACCAAATACAGCCATGAATTGCTTGTAAACCCAGCTTACATGAAAGCTATTGCAAGTTGCTACCTGAAAATAAGTAGTGATAAGTGAACTGAGTGGAGTGCAATTTTGGTCTTAGCAGGGCTCAGCTAAATTAGCACCATTTACACTCCGGGAGTGTAAAATGCTGTCAAGTAACTCGTGATGAACCTAAAAAAATAGCGTTCGGATTCAGCTAAGCAGCCCCTACAAGGGAGAAGCAGTATGCTTTATCGTTTCGTTGTTCTACACGGTCTTAAGGAGGCTCGAAAGGGTTTTTCGTGTTGCAGTGTTTGTGAAACGATGGAAAATTACAAAGAAGGATATTTAATGTGGTGGGCAAACTTGCAACTCCATTGCTGGGCTATACTTTGAGAGTTCTTGTGACGTCATAGCAGTTACCATGGCAACGTACAGGGTCCACAAAAACGTCCACTAAATTTTAGTTTTTGTAAATTATCTGAAAAACTAATTCGGTGACCTACCATTTTTATTTCTTTGTTGGAAAGTTCCCTAAATTCTTTAACTTTTCAGACAGTATGGAAATAATTTATCCAATAGAATTAAATATATTTAAAGAAAATGCGATTTATGGCTTACAGAAAATTCTACTGGATATTTTTCCCGAAACTTTTATATTTGACGTGCCATCGTGAATGGTGCGTGCATGCAAAAAATCAAGATAGGTCATCCGAACAAAATTTCGAGCTAGAAACAAATGTATTTCGCAGATTTTATTTCCGGTTCGCGCAATTTCAAGCAACATTTAACTTCTGGTGTGCTGATTTTGATTCACTCATCTGACGCGTGCATCTTAGTGGTGGCGTGTGTAGATTGTGCGCGCGCGTGCATCTAAAAACCCTTTCCAGCCTCCTTTATTCAGTTCTTGAGATTTTGGATCTCTTGAAACCTGCTCCCATTCAGTGTTGGAGTAGTAACCATTCTTTGACTTACTTTAGGACAAGATGCTACCTACACCCGCCAAGTTCCACTATATTTTCAACCTGCGTGACTTGTCACGTATATGGGAAGGCATGCTAAACGTAGCTGGAGAAGAAGTCAACACTAGGAAGCTTGCTCTCGCGTTGTGGAAACACGAGTGTACTCGAGTGATAGCCGATCGCTTCACGAACGACGCCGACCGCAAGTGGTTTGAGAAGACGGTAACAAAGTAATTGAGGAACATATGGGCGAGGAAGGTGTGGAACAATTGATGGACGAACCTTACTTCGTTGATTTTCTCAGGTGTGTACGTAGAAATAGGTCTTCGAAGAGTTGGTGAGTCAACTGAAACATTTGGTGTTAAGTTGAGAGAGTGATCTTGTTTACTGAACTGAAAAGAACTCTTTTAGTCTGAGCTGTAATGTAACGATCGATAAGGGTTTTATTCCTCGCCTTAGCTCTGTTTATTAATTGTTACTCACTGTCCTTTGATTTGTTTTTGTTTTTGTTGTTGTTTTTTTTTGCACTGTTTGTTAGTTATTCACATTCTGAATATTTATCTGGCTGTTTTCATCATTTTGCTATGCTGAGGCTTATCAAGACCAGAACAGCTGTCTTTGGTGTTAGCGCTGTGGCTTAATTTTGCATCAAATTTCTGTCGCAGCCACCATAACTGTTGCGATAGAGAGCGTCCTGTGGCTTCAACGTACCATTTTTACCATATCACCATTTTGCTGTTATATAGTCTTAGTTTGTGGTATATTTATACCAATATTTTAGAATAAAATGTAAACCTTTCACCAGCGAATTGCAGCCACTTGTTGATTAGAACACTTAGCACCAATATAGTACTGTTTACGGACGTTATACTTTACCATACATGGTATATGGCGATGAACTTGTAGGCACTATCCTAATCTGGATGAAAGCATCGAAAGCTCATGCCTATAACGCCTGGAAATTCTTGATAAAAAGGTGAATTTTTTTTCAGGGATGCACCAGAACCGACAGGAGAGGAAACAGAAGATGCCGATTTGGATGCACCCAAGATTTACGAAATGGTAAATTAAAGAGCGCACGAGACTAGATGTCACCAAGACTAGGTCAGCTACCATGCGAAATAGGCCGCTAAAAGACACTATTTTATTCCTGAGTAACGAACTGCTTTGGGGACATTTAATTTTAAAGTACAATTGAAATGAAATTAATTGTTATAGACTAATGTAATCATATCAGAATCTACGGTAAGATCTATAGAAAACTCAAATTATGACGTTTCTGATTTCGAAGGGCACAGTCCTTGCAGCCATCCGCGATAAACATGCTTATAAATCTTAAATAACTATCATGTGTATAGCACTGTGGTGTGTAAAGGTTTTTTGAGTACCCTGTTTTGAACCCTGTTCTTGAAACACCTTGCAAATGAAAAAGACATGCATTGCTATAGTGGCTCTTGTGTTTTGCAGGTGCCGACGTTGGATTTTTTGAATGAGAAGCTAGGCCAGTACATGGCGATGTATAACGATACCGTTCGAGGAGCAAACCTAGATCTGGTGTTTTTCAAAGATGCAATGACTCATCTCGTAAAGGTAAACTTTGTTTTCCCATGTGGTGGGACAAAAAGCCTTGCGATAGACGAGAGAGGAACCAATTTGTCCTCTTAACCATGACTTCATGTGACATTCAGTTGAGATGAACATTCATCTGCCTGTATGTGGTATAATTATCTGTTTCACATCAGATAGTGCAGATCCGAATGTTCAAAACCTAGATACTTTTCGTACTGTTCTGTGCGCCACGTGGGCTATTCAAACTGTTTTTTCTTATCAGATCTCCCGTATTATCCGCACACCGTGTGGCAACGCCCTTCTTGTTGGAGTAGGAGGGTCTGGCAAACAATCTCTTACAAGACTAGCCTCTTTTATCGCTGGATACAAAATCTTCCAGATTACACTTACAAGGTGAAGCAATACTCAACTGTTACGACTGGGTTTTGTTTTGCAGCATTCACGGGATTAAAAGTCTACATATGTGCAATAAAAAAAATAACTTCTCTCTTTTCATGAACTGATTCAAGCTTTATTGCCCATTCAATTCACTTTACAGGTTTGAGATTTATTGGTCATGGTTTTCAAAGGGTAAGAGAGTGGTGGTGGGGGTAGGGTCTCGTTTTCTGGAAATTAGAAGAGGTGACCATTCCCTGGCCAGCCAGTTTTACAAATTTTTAATACTAGTTTAGTTTAGTTTAACGCTAGTTTTGCGTCCTAGGACGAAAGCTCATCGCAGGTTTTTGCACTGCTGCTAGACTCTTACTGAACTATAGCTACTAAGTGCTCAGTCAATTCAACGTCACATCTGTTGGTCAAATTTGCAGGTCATACAATGTCAGCAACTTGATGGAGGACCTTAAATACCTGTACCGTGTCGCAGGCTCTGAAGGAAAAGGCATTACATTTGTCTTCACTGATAATGAGATCAAAGATGAGAGTTTCCTGGAATATCTGAACAATGTGCTTTCTTCCGGAGAGGTATGAAGCGTTTTACTACGGCTGTGGTCTTTCCTCCAAATGTTACTGCTTTTGGTAGAATTTTTTTCAAACTGATGTCCTATTTATAGTTGTGAGTTTTCTTTGGGAAGTGGACTTGTGAATGCTAAATACAGTTATAAGGAAAATTTGAAAATAACACATGGATTTGTCGAAGGAAACTGCTACAAAAGAACTCTCTCTCTTTATCCTTTAATAATTTCCTTGGTAATTTATTTATACCAGTCCCGGACAAGTCTCCTTTTTACAATAGAGGCTAGTCAGGCTGTAAAATAGAGGACGTTTTAAGGAAAAACTTATCACATTTTTCAATCTACACCTTAAGGAATAACTTCCAACGTAAATGCGGCTTCATCAATGATTTCTTCTATCGTCAGGTATCTAACTTATTTGCTCGTGACGAGCTGGACGAAATAACTCAAGGTCTCATCGGAGTCATGAAGAAGGAGATGCCGCGAGTTCCACCAACCAATGATAACTTGTACAGCTATTTCATCTCGCGCTCCAGAAAGAATCTGCATGTGGTTTTATGTTTTTCACCCGTAGGTTTTACTCAATGATTCCTTAAAGTCCCTTAAAAAAACGGGGTGCAGCGTCGGGAATAATTTAGGGCTCTTATTGGCTTGCTGCAGTTCAACAGTGTAATGCAGGAGACTCGTTTGTAAGACTCGGTAGAAATTGGTGGAAGCGGAAAATTGTTTTATTTTAAAAAGCAATTATTTTAAGCAAGATAAACGAATTGTAACTTGTACCTCTCTGGCATTGTTCGACTTTCAACCCTTAAAAAGTGTTTATTGTAGAACAGTAGCAGATCGGTATCTCAATACACAACAACGGAGCAATGATTACGAGAAATAGATACTTTCAGAGGTTCTCAATTTCAACCATCGTTTACCATACCTTACCACTCTCCTAAACTGGGTGAGAGAATGTCAAAGCGGCTCCCTTTCATGTCTTAATTTTGATTACCTTTAAGAGTATTTGTTGCATCTTATTTTCAAATTGGCGTTTTTCAGTAGTTCTCGATTTCGTACTCTATTAAATTTTACTGCAGGTTGGAGAGAAATTTCGAAACCGCTCTTTGAAGTTTCCCGGCTTGATCAGTGGTTGTACCATGGACTGGTTTACCCGCTGGCCAAAGGATGCATTGATTGCAGTGGCAGACTACTTCTTGTCCAAGTTCGACATCACGTGCACGGCGGCTATTAAGAATAGTGTGGTGCAGACCATGGGAACCTTCCATGATGGAGTGGCTGAGGCCTGCGTCGAGTATTTTGAAAGGCAAGGAAATGTCAAAATGTATTGCTACTGCGTTTATTTTCCAACTTATGAGTCACTTTATGACTCAGAGGTATGGGTACTCATAGTTGATTTATTTTCAACATACTTCCTCAAAGTTCAAATAACCGGCTTTAAATTTCTAACACTAGTTCTGATATGAAGAAACTTTTTGTCTCATCTCTTATTTGCTTATGCCACTTTCCAGGTTCCGTCGTCAAACACACGTGACTCCCAAATCGTACCTGTCATTTGTGGACGGGTACAAAACCATCTACGCCGAGAAGAGATCACAGATTGGCGAACTTGCGAACCGTATGAACACTGGACTTGATAAACTGGTTGAAGCCAGTGCCTCAGTGGCGGAGCTGGCAAAGGAGCTAGTTGTGAAAGAGAAGGAACTCGCCGTTGCCTCAGTCAAGGCTGACAAAGTATATAATTATTCCTTAAGTGTTGTCGTGTAGATGTGATTGTCGACTCGGTCATACCGATTGCGAATTCGAAAATTGTACGGGTTTGGCTCAAACTGTACAATTTTTTGGGGCTGAAGCTAAGTTGCAGATTCTCCAAACTGGTAGGGCCGGTTAGCTATACATAGTTTAGCCACTGTTTAACCAAACCTCGTCCTAAACAATCGTCACTGAGCTGAATCTTTCATCTGAAAATTTATTTTTGTGAACAGTGTAAAGAGGACCGAAAGCTAACAGTGGAAGGAAATTTATAAAATTAAATCAGCTCTTCTTATAGAGAAAACCTGAGGCCCACTGATTGCGTAAAACCGTGGTTTGGGTTAAACCTCGTGTAAATAACCGGCCTGTAAGCTGACCGAGCGTAAAATGTATCTTCTTTCTCATTCTGCACTGGACGTTTTTTATATCGTATATTGTAATACTTTACAAGACGAATGTCATGTATAAGCTTTCGTCGTTGCCTGGCTTCCCAGCGAGTTCTTGGTAGTTCGGCTGAATGGCGTATCTTATCGCGAAATCATAACTGGCTGAGGCTTAGCGCTACTTCGTTTCTTTGCCCAACGTTCTCAGTAAATGATTAACTTCTTCCGTTATGCCTTTGCGATTTTCATCGATTCTTTAACGAGTAAAAAATGCATAGCCAAAATAACTGGTTTTTGAAGTATTGCTCTTTGCCTTATTGCGTCACTGCAGTCATGGGGTATTCATGTGATTTACCTAGGTACTGGCGGAGGTGACCGTTAGTGCTCAAGCCGCCGAGAAAGTTAAAGCCTCGGTACAGAAAGTGAAAGACAAAGCTCAAGCGATCGTGGATGAAATTGAGGCAAGTGCCTGATTTAGTCTGTGTTAGTCAAGGTTGTTGGCTTTATTTGCTCATTTTCGATCGAATGTCGATCTTTTGGCCGGAGTAAACATTTACTGCTGATGTGAATCCTTATCACTTGGAATGAAAACGTTTGGAAATTTGGCGCTGTAGAATATCATAGCGATGGTAAATTTCAATCTAGTTCTCATCATTAATATGAATGTCCTTTCCTTTTTTTTTCAATTGCAAGTATACCTTGGATAATACCTTGTGAAGTTTGCATGGCCCTTTGCCAAAAAAAACATCCCATATTCAAGCCGTGAGCGAGCGGGCAGTCTTAAAGTTGGCGACACACGTATTTTATAGCCTATATTATATCTCACATGCCAGATATCGGCGATTTTATACGTCGATCGCAGCGATTAGCGAAAAAATTGTCAGGTATGTCGCCGGTGAAAGGTTATTATTGAAAACAAAACGAGTGCAACGTTTTTAATTAGGCTGATAAAGCTGTTGCGGAAAAGAAGCTGTCAGCAGCCAAGCCAGCTCTGGAGGAAGCTGAGTCAGCCCTACAGGTTGGTGCAAATGGAGCGTGGTTAATTTGTATTCAGGCTAATTAGGGCAGAACTCCGTCATTATCCTCTGTTATATGTCCGTCCTTCGTTCCTTAAAAACGATCTTGTCTGACTTCCTATTCGTTATGACCATATAATTTCTTATGAAACACCAATAGCGGTATCTGGGAGGTTTGGCGGAACAACTTTAAGATGTGTCACGTGACTCAACCGGTTACATTTTTAATTTTACAGGACCTTATGCTCTTTAGGTTTGCCATACACTAATTGAATTTGTTCTCACTAATTCAGCCACTAACCATTTCTCTTCCTACGCCCTATGTCTTACACACTCTTCAATCCCTGTAAAGTGGATTTTACTGGAGCTTATTATTCCAGTTTACTGCTACATAGTTACAGGGTTGGCCGAAAATATTGTTTGATGCCTATAAAATATAACTTTACATCCAATTCAAATTTTACATATTGTGGGTACTTAGGTGGAATTTTACGATTTAAAACCCGTTTTGAATTACATTTTGTGGGTATTTCGGTGTGGTATTTTATCACGTTTGTGGTTTTGCGCTTGTTTTACTGCCTATTCTATAGCCTATTGTTTTGCCTTACGACAAGTAAAATTCCAGGAACGAACTGCAATTCAAGCTCCTTATCTATGGTAACTAATTTGTTGTCTCGCCAGACTATCAAAGCTGCTGACATATCTACTGTTCGTAAACTGGCCAAACCACCTCATTTGATCATGCGCATCATGGACTGTGTGTTACTTCTCTTCAGACGTACAGTGTCCCCATTTATCTATGATGCAGAGAGGCAGTGTCTTACACCCAGTTGGAGTGAATCTCTTAAGGTGACACCATTCATATTTACTCTCTACGATGTGAGACATTGTTTAGGTTTTGCAACTATCCTCGCCATATATGTTATTAAATCGTAACTCGGAATGAGGTAATCTTCTGTCTTGAAGGTCACCTATTGACTGAATCTGTTCAATATTAAAAACATGAAGCGATTGGATGCTCGATCTGGAGCTGTAGCAACTTGTAAGTAATTCGTTGAAAGAGCCTTATGATTGGATTTACCTGATTCAAATTTCTATGTTTGTTCCTAATTATGCTCTAGTATTGATCTATATTTCTTTTACAGAAAGAAAAGTGCTAAAATCTTAATGCAAAAAAAGAAGATAAGAGTAATAGTTCGCCACAGATCGCCATGCAATCTTACAAGAAAAAGATAATTTACCTCATGGCCGCGTCCTGGCTTGAATAAAAGAAGTAAATCAAAAGAAAGCTGACATTTTGTCATTTGGAGATTTCTTAAAGCTGAGCAAAGTGACAGGGGAAATTTACAGAGAGCTTGTTTTTATTATTATCATTACTATCGTAGTTATTATTATAATTATTATTTTCGTTACCATTATTATTTTTATCGTTATTATTTTAATGATGATTAATATTATTATTATTTGACTTTTTACTTTTTATTATGTTACAGTGAATGAACACTAATGTATCAAATTTTCGTATAGCTTATGAGTCAGGGAGGATTCCTTCAAAATTTAGTAAACTTTCCAAAAGACACAATCAACGAGGAAGCTGTTGAATTACTTCAACCCTACCTTTCGATGGAAGACTACAACTTAGAAACTGCTAAAAAGGTTTGTCACTTTGGTCGTAAAGAATGCTTTACAGAAATGTCCAGGGCTTCCTTTTAATACTCACTTTCCGTTCCTCTGTTTTTCTTTTAAAGGTTTGTGGCAATGTGGCAGGATTGTGTTCGTGGACATGTGCGATGGCTTTTTTCTATGAAGTGAACAAAGAGGTTTTACCTCTGAAGGTAAGCTATGGAGGGGCAAAAGGAGATATTAGATCCTTTATTGTTGTTATGCAGACTGTCTTCAATGCCTTTATTAATGACCCAAGGCAGTGAAATGGTACACAGGTATTACGGTCATTCCGCGTAAAGAAGTTCTGAAGATGAATGGCTTATTATTCCAACTAAGCTGTACGAGAAGAGAAGAAGGAAAGAGCCACAAGAAGAGAGAGGAGCCGCCTAGTTGAGTGGCTGCATCCAAGAGAGTTGGTTTATCTCACTAAAAGCTTTATGGTTATTAAATTGCACATGAGCATTAACTCACAACTGGAGTCCCCTCATTAGGCACTGATCGGTGATTAGATTTAAGAGACTTGATATGACTCACAATTTAGATTCGCGCAATCAGGAAAAACAAAAAAACAAAACTCACACAAGTTTCCTGTATGGACAAATATTTGAAAACACCACGTCACGCTGGCAAACAAAAGCATGCCATTGGAAGGAAATGAAGGAAACATTTGCATTTATTTTTTTAATGGGTTATTTCTTTAATTGTGTCTGTTTTTTCCAGGCTAATCTCGTCGTACAGGAGGCAAGACTCAAAGTGGCTGCCGCTGAACTGAACAGTGCACAGGCTCAATTGGATGATAAGCAGCGGGAACTGGACAAAGTGCAAGCAATGTACGATGCCGCTGTCAGGGAGAAACAGGTGACAACGGCGTCTACTAACGTGTATTTTAAAATATTCTTCTAGGTATTTGGTTTAGAGCCTATCGCTATGTGGAACGACTGGAGCACATCCCGGTTTCCTGTGTTGACATTAGACTAATCTACAATCATGGGGCTCCGTGCAGGTCTCCAATTTCGTCTCTGCAAGGTGCTGCTAGTCGTTTCAATTACTGTGTGGAGAAATTAACTGAAAAGTAAATGTCAGAACCAGCAGAAAAAGCGATCAAGATGTGATGGAATAATTGACAGAACACTACTCCAGATAGATGCTTTTAAAAGAAGTTTATCCTTGAAATGTCCTCTGAAAATGGCTTTTTATTACTACGACAGGAGTTGCTTGACGATGCTGAATCATGTAAGAACAAAATGCAAGCTGCTTCTGCGCTCATTACAGGCTTGGGAGGTGAGAAGGTTCGGTGGACTCAACAGAGTAAAGAGTTTCAGGATCAAATTGGCAGGTAAGACAATCGGGAAGCAGATTTGTTGTATTGATTCTACTTCATGACGTTTATGATTGGCCTAGAAAACTCACGCCACATTCTCAACCAATCAGTTGCAAAACTAAAATCCATAAGCACGTGATCACTTAATTTTATTTCCCTGCGCTTGGTTTAACTGTAAAGTAAGTGCAGCTATTTGTGATATTTACCGGCTTTGCTCAGATTTTTGTAGCGATCACTATTTTTGGCTTCACTGCACTCAATGAAAAACAACTCCCGAATATAAGGTACTTGTGTTGCTGTCATTTGATTTGAAGAATTTAGATGTAATTTGCACATCTTTCTTTGACTACCACGTAAACGTTCGTAAATAATCTTTGACCGTGCAGAAAAATCCTTTGATATTTGATGAATATGTGTTAAATATAAGAACGTGTTGGAATGAATGTTTGTCGGTTTATTTACTTCTAGGCTCGTTGGAGATGTGTTGCTGGCCACAGGCTTCCTTTCATACTTAGGACCGTTTAACCAAAACTTCCGTAACCTATTGCTGAGCAGGTGGGAGAAGGAAATGACGAAGAACAAGATCCCCTTCTCAGAAAATCTGAATCTCATCAATATGCTAACAGATGCCGCAACGGTGTGTGGTGAAATTGTTTTTTGAGTGTGTACTAATCGAGTTCAAAAGATCTGATACATCGAGTTTCAAAAGTTTGTCTTCCAGCAATACGGATCTGCTTTGGGATTGGTTCACCTTGCTCCCATATTGGTTTAAAATATCGCGTACATAACTGTACGACCATCAGGATAAGTACAAAGTATGCAAGATCAATCACAACTTAGTCTCCTTTGTTTGTAAATCCTTATCGCGATCCATGTATTTCGCTCTATTTCGATGCCTGAAAATGAAAATTTTTCAAGGAAGAAAAAGAACATACAAGAACAACAAGCCAAAAATAAAATACTAGAAAAATTGACTTAAGATGGAGGAGACTTGATTGGATTGAAACGACAAATTTCATATTAGGCGTTGTAATATTCCTTGAAGAGTAATATTTTGAGAGTCCCTTGGCTGTATTTGAAATTTGTTGTTTATGCACTCGAAGGTGGTCGAGATTATTTCTTTTTGGTGGAAGGGAGTCAAATGAGAATCGTTCTTAACCTTTGTGCGCATCGATTATTATGTTATTTAATGAGTTTGTAAGCCAGGCTCCTCTTTACAGATTGGTGAGTGGAATCTTCACGGGTTACCTAGCGACGAGCTCTCTATTCAGAATGGTATCATTGTTACCAAGGCAACGAGATATCCTCTTCTTATTGACCCGCAAACACAAGGCAAGGCTTGGATCATGAGTAGAGAGAAAGAAAATGAATTGCAGGTGCGGGAAAATTGTTAAATTTCTCAGAGGTTTATAGTATAGTATGATATCAGAAGTATACTCAAAGTTCAAGACTTTTCTAAACGTTTAGCACGTGCAGAAATTCTGGTACTCAAGCAATTAATTCCATGGAGGAGCTTAAAGAACACGATAACAATTTTAATGATCATGTGTAATTACCTGTCTGGGTTATACACCCAACAAAGGCAAGTTCGAGAATGGACATGAAGTGGAATTTTTTACGCTTAAGGCTCATTTTATTGATTTATGCAGTCTGAAGCTGCTTTTCAAGATTTTCTTCTGACTAAAAATGAGATTAAAATTTCCACTACAAAATATTCATATTGCCATTAAAGCTGACAGTTTACCCAACAGTGTCACTCTCATGGAATGTTTCTCTAACTGACAAAGGTATTAGATCTTAATCGTATTCTCAAAGGGTTTTTAATCTGCTTTTACTAGGTGACATCTCTCAACCACAAGTACTTCCGAAATCACCTAGAAGACTCTTTGTCTCTTGGGAGGCCCCTTCTCATTGAGGACGTCGGAGAGGAGTTGGACCCTGCTTTGGATAATGTGCTCGAGAAGAACTTTATCAAGTCTGGTTCTACGTATAAGGTTCGAAAACTTTTTTGTGTAGAGAAAATCATCCGAACTGGTAAGGAAAACCCAGCAAGATGAGATATGTTTTAGCTAAATTAAGACGACTTTGATAACCTTAGTTACAAGTGCCGCGGAGTAATAATTGCGATGAACGTGTTTAAGATAAATACGTTCACTGTGGAAAATTTTATGGCTTACCTTATATACCAAGAAGCAACGTCTTTGTTTGAGTCAAGCGTGGACCGGTTCTCAGAACGCTTCAGAGCATTCAAGTGTTTAAAAGACAAGTAACGGTCAGTAAATGATGACGACACAATCTTATACAATTTAAAGTACGCGCAAAGAAAAAGAGCGCGCGCTACTTCTGCGAGGCAGCCCACGCCATAAGCGGAGAGCAATTTCCGCATTTTCGAACTTGGAAATATGAGAACTGTAGTTTCTTGGCTCTTTTTCTACAACATGATCACTGTTAATTGTAAGGCTTTTTGGTCGAGTCTTGCTTGCGCAGCACGATAAAACTTTTTTAATGTAACAAACTCGTTGGTAAATATCTTTTCGTTTCCATTTCCTAGGTCAAAGTGGGGGATAAAGAATGTGATGTCATGAGCGGTTTCAGAATGTACATCACGACAAAACTGGGAAACCCGTCATACACTCCTGAGGTACGTACAGATTAAACCAGTAAACAACCAGTCTTATACCTCCGTCACAGCCAGTTGATTCGCGAAGCCAAATTCAATTGTTTAAACGTGCTTTGTAATGTTAGTCTATACCTTAATGACCTGATTGTGCGCATTGTAAAGTCTGCCAACTCTTGTGCGTTTTTTCAGGTTATTAAAACCTGCAAACTTCACATTTCGACGAACGCACGCTGGCGCCTGAACCAACTGTAAATTCGTTATTTTAAGCCTGGAATAGGACTCTTGTCTCTCTCTTTTAGGTCAGTGCACGAACAGCCATTATTGACTTCACGGTGACAATGAAAGGCTTGGAAGAACAGCTTCTCGGCAGAGTTATCAACACAGAAAAAGAGGTAAACCGCGCGACGTATGGCTTAATACCACCATTGAGCATGTCATTTTTACGTTTCAGGTTCTTTTGTAGTCTTCTCTAATCTCTTCAGCCTGTTTCCCAATGTTCTTTTGAATCAAGGAACTAGAAGCAGAGCGAGTGAAACTGATGGAGGACGTTACGTCAAACAAAAGAAAAATGAAGGAGCTTGAGGATAACTTGTTGTTCAGACTGACAAGTACTCAGGTCAGTTGGTTTCCTGTGTAATGTTACGTTATAAAAGAATTTATTCGGAATCACTTACGCTCTTCTACCACTTTGCAAACAAAAGTACTTCGAACTGCTGAAGACTGCTTAACAAATCATTTTGTTAAAGTGTTTGGTGTTATTAACTCGTTACTCCTAATCAACAGAATTCTTTTTAATTGTCATTTCCCAACCCATTTACCTGTGGAATGATCTGTCTCGAATCGTGATATTTCTGGGATTGCCTCAGTTTCGGTCATGATTATATAGTTTTCTGTGGTTTTTCGAGGGTCTTTATATCTTATATTAACAACGGGTCCTTTAGGAGGGAAAATTGAAAATTAGTAGCAACTTGAATTTTAGTAGTGGAGTGTGCGCAAAGTGGCTCCTCTCTCATTGTTTCCAAAGGGATTTGTAATTTAGACTGTTACCTTTGGTGAATATGAGAGAAAACGCCGGGGAAAGGATTAGAATCGAGAACAATATTGACCAATACGCACTGGATGCAAGGGTCCAGAATTGAATACAAGCCACAGTTACAGACGGCAAGCGCTCTCAGTACCGCGCCGTCCCTGCCCTTCTCCCCATCTCCTCCCACCGAGAGCCATAACGACCCTGTCGAGTATGTAATGCGGTGATATGGAGAAAAAGGTGCTCCTGTCTATTACATTTAAAAATTATTTGATCTGGCAGTTTTTTTTCCCATAGGGCTCGTTAGTTGAGGACGAATCTCTGGTAGCTGTACTAAAGACCACCAAAGAGACAGCAGAGGAAGTGAGTGAGAAGCTTGCTGTGGCTGCTGAGACAGAAGTCAAGATCAACTTAGCTCGTGAGGAGTTTCGTCCTGTAGCTACGCGCGGCTCCATTCTATACTTTTTGATTGTTGAGATGAGTATGGTGAATGTTATGTACCAGACTTCGCTGAAACAGTTCTTGGGAATCTTTGATTTGTCCATGGCAAGGTTAGTGATGTGATTACTCGTAAGATTAAGGGCACTGTAATTCTCAACTTCAATCAGGTTAATCTTTGTGTTCGTCTTTCGCCCAGATAAACAGTGGTCTCTGAATGTTGAAATCATCAGCAGACTTACTGACACAGCCAACCTAAGGAGGAGCGACAGAGACACGTGTTTCGTTTTAGACTTCAGTGAAAAAAGAGGAAATTCATGTAAAAAGATTCATGTTAAAGAAATAATTTGGAATTTTGAAATAATAAGGTTATGGTGATGTGTTTATTTAACAGAGAGGGAGGTCATAGTTGAACAAAGACAAGACTGACGTTTTTTTTCTTTCCAATCACCGATAGGTCCGAAAAGTCACCGATCCCAGCTAAAAGAATTCAGAACATCATCGAGTTTCTGACGTATGAGGTGTTCAAGTATTCATGTCGTGGCCTATTCGAGAACCACAAGTTTTTGTTCACCTTGCTTCTGGCCCTCAAGATTGATATTCAAGGCGGAAAGGTTAAGGTGCTGGAATTCCAGACTCTTATAAAAGGTAAGCGTGTAGAAGAACAAATGAAGGAGGAAGTTAGAGACAAGCGGGCTAGACAGAATTATGGTTCTTGTATTATTGTTATTGTTATTATTATTATTATTATTATTATTATTATTATTATTATTATTATTATTATTATTATTATTATTATTATTATAACACCTTGTATTAATTCTGTCCAGTAGTTTTTAGTTGAACTTCTCAAACTATCAACTTATTGAGTTGAAAATCGATGTAAGGACTGAGAGTACGATAAGCTAGTTAGAACCTAAGAGTTGTACAAGTTACTTGTGAGCGTTGCCAAACATATAAAAGTCAAGTAAATGAGATTTAACTGTTGCAAAGCTCGGATGAAAATGCATCCGGTCACGGGAAAGCAAGTCTGTAACTCGTTGCGCGGGAAAACGTATTAAACTAAGCAAGAGCGGTGAGAAAAAGGCCTAAAAGCCAGTTCATGACGTCACGTCACGTCGTCAAAACGCAAACATGTTAAACACAACTAAAATAAGGTTAAGCGCTAGAGTGGGTGATAACCTGTGATTGTTCTGGTTAAGGTGGCGCGGCTCTTGATCTTAAGGCTGTACAACCCAAACCCAGCAAATGGATCATGGACATGACATGGTTGAACTTAGTTGAGCTCAGCAAGTTACCTCAGTTTTCAGGCGTGTTAGACCAGGTGTGTTAGACAGCGAAACAAAATAGGTAGGAGATGAAGGTAAAGGTAGCCAAGGAGAAGAAGACTGCAGATTATTAACGTGACTCTTACGAAGATGGAAAACGACTGTTCCTAATGAAGCAGAATAAATCTCTTAGAGACTATCTACAACTTTTGAATGGCTATAGTAAGAAAACAGGGTTAAAAATGGCAACAAAGAAAGTCTCTTTAAGCCTGAAGTAAATAGTTTATTCGTCCTTAAATTTGACCATTTAAATTTGATCAGTTGAGATGGATATTCTTTTTAAGGATTTTTAAGAAATGTAGATTCTTTTATACCATTATTGTTAAAAGCCCCCGCTATTAAAGACTGATAAGGAATGCACAACATCTTTAAGGTTCGTCGTAACGATTCCGGCTGGAAGCAGTGGTTCGATAAAGACGCACCTGAAGAGAGCACCATTCCTGATGGATACGATAGTTCCCTGGATACCTTCAGGAAACTGTTACTAGTCAGGTAAGAAGGGGTGTTATTCATTCTAATTTATCTAATTTATTGTGGGAAATGACCGTGTATGCTCAATGCTAATCCAAGATAATGGTCCTATGCAGGTCATGGTGTCCAGATCGAACGCTGCACCAGGCCCGCAAGTACATAGCTGACACCATGGGTGAAAGGTACGCTGAAGGCGTCATTCTCAACTTGGAAGCCACATGGGAAGAGAGTGATCCCCAAACGCCACTCATCTGCTTCCTCTCCATGGGCTCAGACCCTACAGGTGCCATTGAGAACCTGGCGAAACGCAAGGGAATCGGTACGTAACAAGTCTGTTGTTGTATTATCAAGTTCATTGGAACTCAAGGGTAGCAGTTAGCGTTAGAGATGAATTTTTGTGGAATGGTTTCATGGTTGTATTTGTAGAGTGTCGTGCAGTCTCCATGGGCCAAGGGCAAGAAGTTCACGCCCGAAGACTTCTTCAGCAGTCTATGGCTGGGGTATGTTATGCTCTTCCCTCTATGTAAAATATTTTTTTTGTGCCCTTTTTTGTTGTCGTGGCTGGAAATATAGACACAGCTCAATTTACCGAGAAAATTCAAAATATTTCGGGTAATAGAATTGGCGTTCACGATCCTTCTTTCCATTTAGATTTACCGCTTTTCTGCGATTGAAATGATGAAGTTTCGTTGTTAGTCTCTGAAAGTGTCTTTTATAATTTCCAGGTTATGGTAGCCTAATGTTTATTAGTTGCAACCAAATTTTGTCACTTTTGTAAAAAGGTGTTTCAACTGCTTGGTGGTGCTCTACCTCCCCAAATGGTACACCTTTAGAAATTATAAAAGTCTTCTTTTAAAACTGTAGGGAGGCTGGGTCCTCTTACAGAACTGTCACCTTGGATTGAACTTCATGGATGAGCTTCTGGAGACTGTGACTACTTCAGAGTCTTCCCACGAGGGCTTTAGAGTCTGGATCACAACAGAGGCACACAACCAGTTTCCCATCAGTCTTCTGCAGGTAAGGCTGTAGTTTATACCTTCCAGTGTGAATAATGAAAAGTTTTTCCTGTCTTCTATTTCCTGAAAGTTCTTTTTTGTACTTGTTCTTGAAAATTTCGCCTTCGTGTGTAAAACGGAGGATGAATCCCCGGCTTAGGAGACATCTGGAGATGTGCGAATAGGGCCGGAGTTGTTGTTGAGGGCTCCAAGATACTCAAGAGACAAGAAACATTGCTGTCGCGAAGGACTTGATCTCTTCTTAAATAACTAGCTTTATGTTTTGTTCTAAACGTTTAGCTGTTACAAAACACATCACATGTTAAATAATTTTCCCATTTGCTCACAAACCCAAAGAACCATTTATGAATATAACTTAAGTACGGCTGTTTCTCTCGTAGTCTTCAATCAAATTTACAAATGAGCCGCCACAAGGTGTGAAACCAGGACTGAAGAGAACTTACGCTGGCATTACTCAAGATCAGTTGGATGTCACTAACATGCCTCAGTGGAAGCCAACTCTGTATGCTGTTGCTTTCTTGCATACTGTCGTTCAGGTCAGGAGAGATTTTCTCTACTCAAAACCTTACCGGAAACTTTTTGCACCAGTGCAGTGCAGATAACGTATTGTTGTTAGTTTAAAAAACTACATTTACCCTTTCGCAAATGTCTCATTGCTGTCACGGATATGGGTTGGCTCATTTATCCCAGCTATTGAGGTCGACACAAAAACTGTCGGAGTTTGCACGTTCATTATTTCTTTTACCGCTCTCCTGCTGTCAAAGCCTCCAAAAGCTGTGGCTGTTTTGCTCTGCCTTAAAGGGGATATTTTGAATATACGGCTTCTTAGTTCGTTATTGGGTTGAAGCTCTTTTTCAACATATTTTGTCAGTGACGTATTCCATTTCAACAGGAAAGGCGTAAGTTTGGTCCTTTGGGCTGGAATATCCCTTACGAGTTCAATCAGGCCGATTTTGCCGCGAGTGTGCAGTTTGTCCAAAACCACTTGGATGATATCGATCCCAAAAAGGTACTCAGCTCGCGATTTAAACTTACAATCTCCTTTTCGTTATTTTAACGTCACCTTAACTGTAAGTCCTTTCTCATTTGTACAGGGCGTGTCTTGGAATACAGTGAGGTACATGCTGGGAGAAGTGCAGTACGGAGGAAGGGTCACGGATGATTATGACAAGCGCCTGTTGAACACATTTGCTAAGGTAATAGCATTGTCGAGAATTCCTTTTTTCCTCAAACCACTTCGTGTCAGTGACCTTCGTTAATTTCGTTTTTGTGTCCTGTGGTTTTCGATTCTTACAACTATTCGACGATAAAACAGTTCAATATGCGGCTAAACGGAATTAAATGATCGACAAAGAACCCCACACATGTGCAAATGTATAAGCATGGCCCATCAACTTTAGGACTCAATTGTCGCCAACATTTTTCGGGGTAAGAAAAAGTCTTTATTCGAGACTCCCATAGCTTTCCTGACACACGACATCATTATCTTTCGATCTGCAATCAAGGGTGTTAATCTGTGAACCACAACGTCCTTCTTGTACTAAAGAACCGCGACATTTGTCATTGCATTAACGTCGTGGTTTTGTTTCAGGTGTGGTTCGGAGAGCACATGTTCACTGAAGACTTCTGTTTCTACACTGGTTACAAGATCCCTAAGTGTCGTAGTTTGGAGAATTTCTTCGAGGCTATTCAAGCTCTCCCATCTGTGGACACGCCTCAAGTGTTTGGCCTGCACCCAAATGCAGATATCACGTAAGTTAATCTTCTTTTCATTTTCACAAACAAATTACGATTCGCAAATCAACATGATACGTTCCAATTGCCATCTCTCAGTATTTTTATTTGGGGAATTCATCTCTTTCATCCGTTAAACGGAACGGCTGTGAAAAGACGGATGGCAAACAAGGAAATTTAATAGGCATATAGAGTGTAGACAGGAAATGTGTTTGGCTTATTTCCTCTCGGCAGTTTATCTTTACCAGACTCGAAACAATTTCATGTCAGGTTGTCCCATCAAACCTATTTTTTATCGGACACAATCCAGTTTTTGCGAGAGAAATATCCATCACGTAATGAATATCTCAATAAATTTTCCTCCCCCCTCCTATTTAATAAAATAAACCTATTCACTCCTCTTCTTGCACAAGGAGCCTTGAACTCAATGCAGGAAAAGCGATATAGCCGTAACGTTCGGCAAAATCAATGTTAATTTGTTGTTTCAGATTTATGCATACCGTTAAACATCAATACCCACTATAGCTAGCAAGCTGATAAACTATTCAATTTGGGACGCAAGTGTCCGATTTTGGACACTAGTGTCGATTTTGAACGCTAGTGTCCAATTTTGAACACTAGCGTCTGATTTTGGACACTAATGTCCGATTTTTGACGCTAGTGTCTGATTTTGGAGACTAGTGTCAGAAAACCTATATTTGACAGGACATTGTCCATTGAGCTGCCGTAATTTCGAGGTCTGCTTTAGGATGTCCTTTCACTTACCCGTAGTTTTATCCCCTCGTAATCCACAGCATCCGCGCTAACATTCCTCACCCTCATTCGCCACTTCTATTCACTCCTTTGCAACAAAGAACTGCTACCGTCGTATTTCCTGCGACTTGGTCTCATTTCTTAGTTTATTTCTTCAACAAATTTTCTAATATCAGTTGTCTTGTTACCTCTTTACTTGCCTTTCAGATACCAGAGCAATACAGCTAAAGAGGTTCTGGACACCATCATGAGCATCCAACCTAAAGACTCAGGGGGAGGATCTGGGGAGACTCGTGAGAGTGTAGTCACCAGACAAGCAGATGACATGCTGGATAAACTTCCGAATGATTACGTACCACACGAGGTAAGAAAGATGTTTGTATCGTAGTGAAAGTTTGAGTTCTTTTCCATGAGATGCGAGACGAAACACTTTGACATTCTTCGTCTGTGTGCAGGTGAGAGCGCGACTGCAGAAAATGGGAGCTCTTGCTTCCATGAACATCTTTTTGAGACAAGAGATCGACCGTATGCAGCGAGTGATCACTTTGGTACGGCAGACCCTGACTGACTTAAAGCTGGCAATAGAAGGAACAATTATAATGAGCGAGGTATTTAGGAATCTTTTAACGGTAAACGAAGCTCTTTTTTTTAAGTGGCTGCCCAATTTGCCAGTGAACAGCACAATTGCGCAATCATCATTCAAAGGAAAAATTTGATTGGCGATATGTGCTAGTGAGAAACCGTTTTTTTAAAGAATGCGAATACTCCATTAGTTTCAATAGAAATTATAGGGATGATCAGTTTAAAATTACGATGAAATCGCTCAGTGATGTCGCTGTTAATTTTTGTTCTTTATGTTCGTTATTTTTTCCAGAGACAAGTAAACAAAAGAAAAAGAAAAGCAAAACATAAACTAAATCTAATTGAACTCAAGGGAAAGCTTATAAAACCCAGTCCGGATGTCAAAATGTGTTTGAAACTAATTTTATATCCTTGACAATAGAATCTACGAGACGCACTGGACAACATGTACGATGCTAGAATTCCTGCGCTGTGGAGAAAGGTGGGGCGTTTTCGTTTTTAAGAATGATAAAGAAGATAGTAGACAAAGTCTGACTGAACTATTTTCGTGAATGCGGTGTCATTGTACGGCATGTTCATTCTCAAGAATAATCAATTCTGTGATAGCGGACACAATTTGTCTTTTTTTTCCCTTCAGATCTCGTGGGAGTCATCGACCCTGGGTTTCTGGTTCACAGAGTTTCTGGAGAGGAACAACCAATTCTCTACATGGATTTTCAATGGCCGACCCAGTGTTTTCTGGATGACTGGTTTCTTCAATCCTCAGGGCTTTCTCACAGCAATGAGACAGGAGGTCACGCGTGCACACAAGGGTTGGGCCTTGGACTCTGTAGTATTGCACAATGATGTCATCAGGGCAATGAAGGAAGACATAAATTCCCCTCCATCGGTGGGTTTCGGTAGTATTTATTTATTGGTAATAACATCCAATTCCTGGGGGTACTTTTCCCCCGATCCCTTATGACTGCCATGTTGGATTGCTAACGTAGATAGTGGCTCTAAGGTGTCCAATGTCGTTTACAGTTCAAGGGAATGAGACATTTACGCTGACTAGCGCTCAAACTTTTACATTCACAAACCTTTAATATACGCCCCTTCAGAAAAGCATCATAGACCTATGTCTTTTAACAATACTTTCATGTTACTATCATAACAGGAAGGTGTGTACATATATGGCTTGTACCTGGATGGTGCCGGCTGGGACCGCCGTGGCTGTAAACTAATTGAACCTCAGCCCAAAGTTCTCTTCACCCTTCTCCCTGTGGTACACGTGTATGCTGTGAACTCCACAGCACCCAAGGATTCCCGTCTGTACCAGTGCCCCGTATACAAGAAACCGCAGAGGACTGATTTGACTTACATCACCCCGCTGTGGCTCAAGACTGTGCTGAGTCCCGATCATTGGATTCTTAGAGGGGTCGCTCTTTTGTGCGACATTAAGTGATTGGAATCTGGTGTAATTTTCCACTTCCATTTTTTTCTACTTTTGTGCTACACTTGACCTTAACCTTGGCACTCTTAGTTTGGTATATTATTGAACTTCGTCGTTTAGATTGCGATTTTGGTCAAATGTTATGACTCTCAATGTTCTTTTAATCTGATAAAACAAATAGTTCTGCAGAACGTTTCGGTCTTTCTTTTATGCTATATGTAAATTTAAAGAAAACATTTTTCAAATATCAAAGAACGAAATGTTTTCAATAAAAAGTCTGTTTACAAAAGGCTTGTTGTTATATTTCTGTTCCTGAACAATTAAAGATCTTTATAGAGACTACATAAGACTTTCTACAAACTGTAAAGAACGCTTTTAGGGTGGCACCAGTATCTTTTGTTATAGCAAATAAGCCTTAGACTCGACATAATACCTTATGGATGTCCTATGGAGGAGGACGGAATGGGGGGAGGGGGGTTGGGGGAATCTCTTGCTTCCATAAACTATTTCGGTTCCTAATCCGACTTTCAAATTAAAAAAAAATCTCCATATCATGAACTCCCGCCCATCTCTCTAAAGTACTAGCAGCCTCCATTTTTTGGTTGGTCATTCAAGTTTCCTACTAGAAACAAGGCATTAGGAAAGGCGCCTTCATCGAGGCCGCCGCATATCTTCGGTGCTACTCTTTTCAGCTCTTCGAACGGACTTCTTCGAAAGAAAGAGACTATTTCCAGGCTACCATCTCCCTTATACCTAACACTCCTCTCTTTCTTGGCGAGCTAAATTATTGCCTCGATTTCTTTCCCCTCCTTTACCCCCTTGGGCAACCTATGGTCGACTAAATGTCGCGAAGAAGAATGAGTAGTAGTTAGGATGGCAGTGCCTCATGGGTATTATTCAAAATGGCGGAAAGTTTGAGATGTCCATGAAAACAATCTTCTGGTGTCCTATTTTATATTATTGGTTTGCTGCTTTAAATTTCCACTTTAACCGCAATTATAAGAATACACAATGGCAGGGGCGAGACAAAACCTGTTTAAATGGAACCGACAAACAAATCCCAAGACGGTGAGCTCATAGCAGAGAATTGACACTTCGTACATTTCTGATTTCAACGAATGCTAACTTTTAGACTCCATATTTCCAACAGTACTCCGGACGAAGTGAGGTTCAGGATTGGATCAAGGTAAAAGTTTAAATCGCTGAATTTTCATTGCTTTTCGTTAGCAAACTTCAGCAACCGCTGAGGATAATAGTAGTAAGTTTATGTGTATTGTCACAGCCAAACATTGACAATTTTATAAATCCATACGTGAGTTATTGAAAAATTTCAGAGGATCTTGTGTCCCTTAGATTAACACAAAAATCCCTTACTGATACTCTAGAGAGTACAGAGAGAATCAACTCAAGCTGCCAGAGAAGTTTTTGGAAACAATTATCAAAGTGTTCTAGAACAAGTCCATGTTGACGATGATGCATTGGTGGAAGGTAAGAGAAACAGTATTTTTAATTTTTATTTTCTGAAATATCGCAGTTGGCCAGATTCTTATAAATATCCTTGAGTATCCCCTAGAGCTCAGTCATCTTAAAATGTGTAGCAGTGTGCACTACCTTAGTGCTTAATTGTTGTTGTGGAAAAAAATAATTTCATAGCATTGCATCATGGAACTGTTGCTCAAAGTGGGTTTATTTATTTCCCCCATTGCTTTCAGCACAAGATTTATTGGATTCCTGGCTTCATGAAAAGAAACATCAAGATGATCAATTTAATTTAGAAGTGCAATTTAAGCATGAAAAGTGGGCACAGCAAGGCAAACCCTTGGAACAAGTCACAAGAAAATCCATTACTGATGATGATTACAGTGATTATAGGGATATGCCTGACCAGTTCTTACAGTCACATGACTGGTCAACACTGAACAGTTATCATAGCAACCAGGTTCCTAATGCTATGGGTAAGATATATACTTCATGAAAAAATGTGTATACTTAGGTGATAACATGATTTGGAGGGAAGTTTGGTGTTAATAAGCTTGTAAGGCAAGTGCAGTTTGTAGTTTTTGAAAAATTTACAAGCGCTTATGACACCAAATTGCATGAAAGATCATGTTTTTACTTGTTAATAATTTACATGAAAAAAAAAGCATCACAGAAAGTCAAGACAGACAAGATTTTGAAAGCGTGTGCACCCTATTTGTAATTTACCCTAGTATTATAACCATGCACTCTTGTTACGACTTTGCTCTCTTGCACACTTGTTAGACAAGAATGCACTTGTTTTCAGCCCATCTAGAAGTGCCAAATTTTTTCATTTACATTATTAATGGTATTAAAGTGAATACACATGTATTAATAAAGATTACTGTTGCTGGAAAATAATGAATTTTTTCAGGTTGCAGACTTCAGTTGTCATGTTCATATTACTTGTAGGTGCAGAATATGATGAAGACCTTAATGATGAGATATCAGTTCAGCATATACTAAGGGACATGTTGGACAAGAATGTTGTTGAAAAAGAGATCTTGAATGACTTAGGATTTGATGGCAGCAAAAAGAAAAAAGACCCAAGGCCTAAGATGGAGCTCCGACATAAACAGGTACAGTGGGCCTCATATGAATCAGTCACAAATTTATAGAAGTTGCTACATGTATCTTTAGCCGATGATATTCTTTTAGTACTGTTAATCACCATTGTACTAGTATCATTGTTTTAAAGATGATTGAAAGCTAAGCTGGTTGTGTATAGAGAAGGAAATTAAACCTTATTCTGATGATATTTGTTTAATGATAATCAATGTACAACCATCATCAGTTTAAATATCATAGAAAGTTAAGCTTTTTCTGCAATGAAGAAGGAAATTAAAATTGATTTGATGATATTCTTTTAATAATCATAAATATACAACCATCATTGTTTTAAACCTTTACACTTAATATCATTATGCATATTCTCCATACTGTTCTCCATACATTTCTTAAGATGCTAACAAGGAGAATTTGTTTATCAATCAAGAGCTTCTTAAGTTGGGGATCATTTCCCTTATTCTTATAACCTTAATGTATGACTCAGAGTTGATATTGTAAGGAGAAATTAGAGGCTGGTCACTCTTAGGGGGTTAAAGAGTTAAATATGATCGAAAATTGAGCTGGCTCTACAATAAAGAAGGAATTTAGATTTAAATCCTATGCTAGTGAAAATGTTTCACAATTTTCTTTATGGAACACAAAACACAAAAGCAGCCAAAAATGTCTTTGTAATGTAGGTCAAGTTACTGTCAGTACTAAAATCCGTGACAAAATAGTTGATATATAAAACCAGGATGGTAGAACCCTGGGATGGCATACCAATTTTCTCCCATCTCCTCACCCAAACCCCACTAACATCCCTCTGAACATTATAGCTGTTTTTTTTGTTTTGTTTTTTTTCAATGGCAATTGTTGTAACTCCTAAGAATTTAGGTTATGTTATGATACAACAGAAAGAAAAGTCACAGTCACTCTTGTTTTGATGTATTTCATCCAGAGCAAAAATTCAAGACACAGGAGATACATGTTTATTGGTTAATGAAACATGTCAATTAAAAAAGAGCATTATGAACAACTCCACTCCTGAGAGCTTAAATGCAAACATAATTCTACCATTGTATTAGGTGAAAGAGAAAAGTCGAGCAAGACAGAAGGATATAGAAAAGAAACGAAGAGAAAATGCAGCTCGTAAGCAAGCAGAAGCAGAAGCTCGTCAACATTTGCTCAGGGAAGAAAGAGAGCAACAAGCAAAACTCAAAAGAGAAGAGGATCAAATACAAAAAGAAATGAACAAGATCCGCAGAGCTATGGAGGAGGAGAAGAAGGCTACCAAGGAAAAACTAGACAAGTGAGCTTGTTTGAAGTGCTTTGATTAAAATTATCTGTAACAATATCTGTACAACCTCAAGCAGATGTTGTTTAAGTGGTGTTATCTGATTGCTATATTTATCTGATACGCTGTCATCAAGCCATGGTGAAGGCTTGTTTGTGGTAATGACCATTGCCACAAATTGCATGTTATCCTTTTGTGAATGATTTTTTAATAGTTTATGTCAGCAATTTTTCAAATTAGCAATATCTCAAGGGTCTATAGAAAACTTTGTTTGAGTAGCCAGTCTTATGAAAAATCCCAGCGGTCTAAGGTTAAAATTTATTTCAGATCAGGACAACAAAGTGTTTTACTGCTTAGTCCACAAGTGAGTACCTTTAACTCTTTCATCTTTCACTCCCAGGATCTTGTTAATAATTCTCCTTACTGCCTGCCTTACAATTCCTGTGATGTTAGTTTGGAGAATTTGGTATTGGATCAAATGATAATCCCCATTTCATATTTTTCTTTATTCTGATCACATGTCTGCTTTATGTTGTTGTTATTGCTTCATAGTGAGCGGCGCAAAGAGAAGGAAGCGGAGTTGCTGGCTCGGCAATATCTCGAGGAAGAGCAGAGGAAGAAGGAAGAACAGCTGAGGAGGGACGCAGAAGATAAAGAGGAGATGAGGAGAATGTTGTTGGAACAGATGGAGAAGAGGGCAGCAAAAGAGGCCAGCAACAGTCTTAGGGTATACTCAAATTATGTTAATTGTTGAAAGATTTTTTTCTTAGAGTCTGTAATTTTACCTAGTGTTATTCTAACTGAAGTTTCCAACGTCTAACAAAGGGCTAACGCTAATACATCAGCTTTATAAACTCTTTACGGTGGCCAATTTACATATCAACTCAGTTGATCATTATCTTTTAATACCCTCACTGACGCAGTAACGCATTTTTCTGTAGAAACTTTTCTCCTTTATCAAATGTCACCCTGTCTTATGTTTTTATTGCTAGACTGCGTGTGGTAACGTCTCGCCTGCGAAGCGTTCTTTTCCGTTTCCTTTTTGCTCAAAGGAATACGGGTGAGAACAGCAGGAGTCTTGCAAATGTATAGAGCAAATAGGAACAAAATTGTGCTCTCGCGCGGCGCTCTCTCCTTGCACGTTTTTCCCGCGTGGTTTGAAGGAGACGGAAAGGAGTGTAACCTGGCAATATAATTTTACAGATAGCACAGACAGCAAGTAAAATATGGTCAATTTGATCGGAAAGGATTGTTATACAGGTTCGCTATTGATGTACACAGCACAGAGAGGCAGTGAAATGTGTTCAATTCGATTGGATAAAGCGAAAAGATTAATGACAAGGGATTTACATGTTTGTAAAGGAGTAGTTTTCGAGCGTTTTAACGTCCAGTTTGACCATTATATCTCCGTTATACGTGTTTTCCATTCGTATTCGATCTCTGTTTGTCTAAAGGTGAAACTAGTCTCTTTCCTGCAAACCGGTCAAATTGGTAAACTGCAATGTATTAGGGTCTCAAGTATTTTTAGTTGTCTCTGCGTTATTTGGTGAAATTACATTTTAGTGGTTGAATATGCACTAAATACCAAATCAGTCTCATTATTTTCTCTTTTACTTGATATCAGATTCTCCAGAGACACTTCTCAGCTTGGTATTCAGTTGTTGCATCACAGAGGATCAAACTTGGTAAAGCAAAAGCTATGTCTGACTGGCGTTGTAAACTAAGAGCTTGGAATGCATGGTTGGCCTACGTCAATCACATAAGATCTGATAAGGAGGCTCAAACCATCACCATGGAGATGAAAGAAAAGCACAGGTACAGTATATGTAATTTGCGTTTGCTTGCCGATTCTTTCCAAATAATCCTTCTCTAGGACTGGTCGCAAATGGAGAAGCAGTTCAAGTCTAATTTGAAGAATCTCTCTATGTTAATTTTACCAAACTGAAAACTCCTCACCTTATAAAATTTCTCAGCCAAAAATTTCTTGATGTTTCAGAAAGGAGCAATTGTCTTTGAAATTCCATCGTCGTCATTTGTTGCTGCGCTGCCTTCGGTCGTGGCAACAGTGGGTGAAAAGAGAACAAGAAAGAAGACAGCTTCAGGAAGAACACGAAAAAAAGACACAAAAGATGGCGGCGTTACTGCAAGCAGCAGCTACTGGAAGATTGTGGAGTGAGCGGGGGGAAAATACTAACACGGGGTTAGAACTTCAAGACATTGAAGATGATAAGGATGTGCAGAGCTCAAGCACTGCGAGAAAACTGGTAAGGCTTGGAGATTTAAGCGCCGCTGGAAAATAAGCTGTGTTTTGCGAAGCAGGGAGGTTGTTTTTAGTAAAATTTCTTCGCTAAACCACAACCACGAAGCACGATTCGTTCTAAGCCGAAACTTCACGCCTAAACCTGTAATGCAGGTTGATATGGTAAGAACATCAGTGACACACTCGACTGGTCCCCTGTGCCACGTTTTCGTTGTTACCACATTTTGACGTCATCTGTGATCTATTGCTAAACAGACGCACAGCAACTTTGAATCTATTTGTTAAATGAACGACTCGAGGAATGGTGCTTTAAAAATGGGGTTATTAAAATTATGATTGTTGTTTGTACTTCTTAGGACGAAATTTTCTCACAACCTGCAAGGACGGTAAACCACAAACATTCCTTGACAAATGTAATAGATCCAGAGGAGATTTCCTCAAGAAGGACTAAAGTTAGTGACAAACCACCAATAATTAAACCAGCTTGGAGTGAGCAACAGAGAAAGGAGCAATCCAAGAGAGAATTCCAGACAGGCAGAGAGGCTAGGAGTAAATCCAATCGACAACGCAGTTACAGTGAAGTGGAAAACATTGAAACACTTTATTCTACAACCAAAAATAGAGAAAAAGCGAAAAGTGAAGACAAGGAAACTAACCCAGGTTTTTCAAAGAGTAAATCTGATGAAAGACTTGATTCACAAGAGGCGGAATCTAGAGAACATGTTTTAACTGGGCGATCAGCCAGTAGTACTTCGTTGGACAATGGCAGATCCTCTGCACCTAGTAAGTACACTTCACGAGAAGCCGTTGTCAAATCACAGAAGCCAACCACAAAACCGTTACATCTGGGTAAGTTGTACAGTAAATCTCGTAGACGTGAGTCATATTTTGCATCATGTTATGGCAACATGAACTTTTCTGGCAACCGATGACTGATTATTCTGCCCTAGTTTCGCTTCTAGCCGGGAGCGAAGAAACCAGCGTGAAAAGCTTTCTCCACTCGTTTGGTATGTTCTTGTCGACAAAATTCACCTCAACCACGGCTCATTTGCAATAACAATTTCAAACACTTCCTCCCCAGTAAAAAGAATTCTCGTTTATTTCTTTATTTTCTCATCTTTTCAATCCTAAATTCTTTCCTTATTATTCTTGCAGTGTAAAAGTCATATTTTGATGGTAGTGCATCAAAAAATATTATCATGATGATTGTGATTATCTCGACAAGTTTGGATAATGATTTTTCAACAAGATTCTATCTAGGCAACGACCAATACTAACTTAACTTGGCTTCCTTTCAAGCCATGGAGGAACGTGCTCAGAAACGCCAGGAGCGAAAGAAAGCTTTGGACGAAAAAAAGAGAAAGGCGGAAGAGGAGAGACTGGTACGTGAACACTTTAATAAACTCTGAATTGTGCGCATTTCTGCTTTTAACCGTAAAATTCAAGAGTGAAGAGCATCCAATTTCTACAACATCACTACTGAAACTCTGAAACATTCAAGTCGCGAGAATGAAGGGGATGATCACGAACTATAACAACATTTCATCGTTTCACAGATTATTCTTGTCAATACCATAATAAATTATCGAGAACAGTTAGGAGACTATGTATACCGAGATTGAAGTGCTAAGGGTAAGATCGACGCACGCGGCAAGTCACTGCAAAGGGTCTTTACCACAAGTCTCTCCGCGTGTTCTGTTGACAACATGTCGCTTTGCTTGATTTTATTGCCGTCATGAACACTGGGTAACGATAAAAAATCTCAAAAATTTAAGGTAGTTCCTGTAAGAAAAACTTATGGTTCCATTGGTCATGCGTATGACAAGAATCGTTTGAGCCCACAAACACCAGGTTTTATTGTTTCTTCCTCCAGTGTGACATATTTTACCATGCGTGAAAGATTGTGTCACACATAACATTGTCAAACCTTTTTCAGCTTTTTCATGCTTACACATAGTATTACCATAATGGCAGGAATTTCTCAAAAAGGAACAAGAGCGTAAAGAAGCAGAATTGTTAGCGGAGAAACAAGAAGCGTTACAAAAAAGAAGAGAAGAGAAACGCATCGCTAGAGAGGTGAGAAACTCGTTATCTATTAAATATCTATTTTCTCCCAACACGAATAAGCCGATGATCATCATCCTTGATGCACTGCGGGAGTTTCGGGCTTTGTAAAGGATAGCCTAAACGCTTTTGTACGTGAATTTGTTATTTGAACATCGAGTTGCGATATACAGAGTTCTATTGTCCCTTTGTCACAGCGAGAGCTCGAGAAACAACGGCAGTTAGAACAAAACCGACAGCAGATTTCCCTAGCAACCCAGCACTACGCTTGTGTCCTGCTGAAAAAGTACGGCTTGTCACCGTGGAGACATCTAGTGGAGACGACACGGGAAAATATGTCATGTGCAGTATTACATCATAATAGACTGTTGCTTACAAGATGTTTCCATCCGTGGCTGGATTTCACAAGAAGAGCGAATGAAGATAGACTTGAGGCATCAGAAGCGTTGCACCAAAATATTTTGTTGCGACGAATGTGGAGACAGTGGAGAAAGGTCAGAAATAGAGATTACTTCATGGAAAATGCGCGCGTACGATTTTTATTCACGAGTTGTGTAGTATCAGAAAACGAACGAGTGAGCGCAGCGAACGAGTGAGTTTTCTGATACGTATCAACGAGTGAATGAAAATCGTACAAAGCATTTTCCATGCTGTAATGTGCTTATTTCATAGGTGCTGAGATTTTTTCGTGTTGTCTTTGGTAGACAAATAGCACAAATGGGGCGATGAAAAGCGTAAAAATTAGTTCTAGGAGATAATAAATTCGCTAATGAATTCATTCAACTCAGCCGCTGGAATATCTTCAATTTTCCTGTCTTCGTCCTTCGTTTTCAAAAATCTTTCAAGCAATCTTACATCTCTTTCAGTTTTTGAGCGGTATTTTTGTTTTCGTGTTCTAAAATGAATTCTTCAACTGAGTAAACAGAAGCGAACCTTCCCTCGGCCATTTTTCAAAGCGCACGGGTTTTGTGAAACGGCTCTCGCATGACGTTCTCTTCAGTACGTTCATTCATCATTAGTGAAATTTCGTCGTTCGCGTTGCTGATTGGACGAACGATAATTTTTCACGGTGAAATTTTGTCGTTCGTACTCCTGATTGGCTACATTTAGAATCAGTACGAATTTTATTCTGTACGATTTTTGTGGGTTAATCTCAGTACCTATGAAATAAAACAACAACCCCAATCACAACCAGATTACTCTAGATAGCGTGCGGGAAGACGCTCATTATTAGCGCTTCGGGACGAGCGTTTCTCCGCACGAGGGAAGTATGAAGCCTTGAGCAAGGTCAGCTGGCGAGAAATCTGCAAGGGTTAAACCTTTAACTCCCAGAAGTGATTAACGCGTAACTTCTCCCTTTGATATCCACACAGCATACAGGTAATGAGAATACTCAAACTCATTGGGTAGGAGTTCTTTTCTTGATAAAACACCAAATTCTCATAACTGATTTCCAAGGAAATGTGTAGCAGTTAAAGGGGAGAATTATCACTTAGATCTTGGGAGTTTAAGGGAGAAGCACTGATAATTAATGCAAGACACTCAGCAAACCTCTCCCGGACACTTCTGAAAACTTCCCGTGGGCGGAGAAACTCGCGTCCTGCAGCGCTATTAATGAAGGCCTGCTCGCCAGACTTCACTCGATTTTTTCCCCGTTCCAGGAAGTTTGCTTGATTTTACTTTGAATTCTAGTTGGTAATTTTTTTTCTTATTGGCTGATGAGGTAACCTTGGTTGTGGTTGAACAAGCAAGCTAGATATGTGTAACCGGCGAAATGTGACAACTATCTTTTTGGAGTCGAGTATCGTGCTCTTTTTTTTCTTAGTTAAAACTCTGGGTTCGACTGTTTAGTTTGAATTACATTCTACTATTGTTGGACACATTTTGGTCAGGAATCCAATAAAATTACTGTTGTGTATGTTGCAGTTTGGCCAGCATGCTGTCCGACTGCAGTTGGTCGCCGAAGATTATTGTTCCTCGTACCTTGTGAAAAAATACTTCAGACTCTGGCAGGACTACGTTACCGAGCAACAGATCCTGTTATGGGAGAAAGAGAGGGCAGCCGAGGAACACAATGAATGGTAAAAGCAAATAGAATGTCTTTCATTGGTTTCGGAAAGAATTTTTGATTAGTTTTGTGTCCTTTTTCAGTTTGGTATTTGTTGATCACTGTTGTAGTGGTCACGTGTTGTATTTTTTAACGTGCGTGGAAACAGATCGATGCCTTCCCGCCTTTTTTCTTGGCGCGTGTGGCAGCGTAGGGTTGTTTTCCCGCGCTTTCCTCAAGCGCCAGTGGCAATGTCTTTGTTTTGAATAGATGTTTCGGTTACATTCATAGGCGATTGAAGAAACTCGCGATGATCTACTGGAAAAAGTACATACCAATGTTGAGATCAGAACGAGAAAAGGAAGTCAGGAGGGCGGACTTGAGGAAAAGAGTTCACTCATGGCTGCCTGATTTTCAGTCGTTAACGGAAACATCACCCTGATCATCCTAAGAGCGCCGCGTGACCTCTCCCCAGACTTCCACATCTTTGTTCACGCAAAGCTAGGACCAAGAATTTTTCCTGATCGTCTGGCTGCAGGGCGAGAACTTGGATTCAAAATCTCGCTCGAATTCTTTCTTAGAAGTATTTTTATTTACAAACAATACATCTCAATTAAAAATCTATCCAAGAGGTCCCTAATAGAATGGCGGTTTTAACTGGTCATGTAGTCCTCGATTTTTCTTAATGGTGTTACATTTAAAGAGTACAGAAACCGCTTTCTACTTTTGCGAACTAACGTATAATTGTGCGGATATACAAAACCTTCCTTTTCATAAATCCCTAGCGTTCAAAATACCTTCTCTTATCGTTCCATCGTCAGAATTTTTACTACATGTACGTCCCATTTGAACCCGCAAACGGCTTCCCTGGAAACATTTTGTTTAGATGTACAATGCAGGGATTGGGAAGGCAAATTAGACAAATGGCCCATAACTTTGTAAAGTTATGGGCCATTTGGTAGAAGTATGGGCCGGATGAAAAGGAAAACGGAAATAGCAATTCGTGACAGTATGTACAGTATTTTTTTTCCAGTTTTTCACTTTTTTATTTTATTTATTTAAGTTTTACATTTCTCAATCAATCAACGAATTTTATTGTAATACTGTCATCAAGTACAAAAGTCATCAAAAGATATCTTAATAACAGCTGAGCGAATGGCAGGAGTCGCACAAGTCTATCAACACCTTTTAACGATCGACTGCCTTTTGCTTTCCCGCTTACCCGGCGCGTCGCCATGTGCATTGTAAAGTTGTTCATTGGTCAAGTGACTCCTTCCATTGCTCTAATTCACCTGTCCTTCATTCAATGATCAAGATAGTAGATTTACCATACAACACTCGCGATTAGTTAATTTGTTTTTACTTAGGAAAGTAACGCTGTGTAACGCAACAATAGGCCTCTTCTCGGTCGTTATCGCTCTCAAACACTAGCACTTAAAATGCGGAGAAACACATGTACCGTTGGAGAGCGTCTGAGAGCTTTTCGTCAGAGCTGTTGAAGGAGGATCAAAGCGGCCATCCAAATCTTTGAAAGGCTCCAAACAACGACGTACATCAAATTTGACTAACTCGAAAACCAGTCTCAAATTACATACTAAAAAAAACAGTGATTACGTTTGTCCATAAGAACAATAGCATACCCGACAGATATGTACAAAAAATACTTTTACGCATTCTTAATAAATCAAATTACATTTACCTATGGTGAAAAGAAAAAGAAACGGCCTAACTTGCGAAATGTTCAGTAAAAATCTGCCGATTTCTACCGCTTTCACCGCCATATTGAAAATGAAGCTACCACAATACAACGCAATCGGAGTGCACACACCGCTTGGTTAAAAAAAAGTTGAAAGTTTTCTTTGGCCTCAAGTATCATCTAACTTCGGTAGTTTCTTCGGAGGCATTATCTCGATTTAAAATGCAAAAGAAATAATTCATTTCGGCCAAAGACGTAAACAGTTAAATCAAGTACATGTCGTGCCTCGGCAGAACCTCGTTTGCGAGCTGAATGCGAGTAGAGGTTTGGGGAAGAAATTAAACGAACACGAAAGATCGCCGTCCAGGACCTCGTTCAGTTATGAATAATGTGATAAATGACTTGACGGAAGAGAATTCTGATATGTGCGATAGAAATTGAAAGAAATACATAGGCGGCAAAGTCGGTTTAATGTTTTTAACCCCACCTAGACCTACCAAAGTTGACTAAAATCGACGAATAGAGTGGTATTTTAACCGACAGTGGACATGATGATTTCTTTCAAGCTACCTTCTCTGAAGGTTAAATTCCGACATTCTCTGAGTTAGCGGAAGGGCTATGTACTAACGCTCCTGCCTCGAGCGGAATTCCAACCGTTATGTAAAAAATATAAATTTGGAAAGTCCATTACAAAAGCTTAAATGAAATTTATTTTGTTCCTTCCACTGAAGGAAAGATGAAGACATACGGATATGCGGATACAGCGGCGCCATCTGATAAAAATATATTTCGGTTTTATACGTCTAACTTTCTTACCGATGGCAGATGTGAGCATGCAAAAATGAAACAATTCACTTTGGTAGCAGTTAACATCCGGTCTCAGTATACATTATTTTGCAAGAACCGTTGGATTTTTGACAAAAAATTGCAATCGAGACTTGTTGGAGCTTCTATCTCGAAAAGGTAAGCTATTTGTGCTCGATGACTATCTCTTCATGAGCTGTTCATTTTCCAGTAAGTGCGATTTGCGTCATCGAAGACAAAGTTGGTAAATAAGAGGAACGGCTGGGTTGATAAGTGTCGTAACTTTTAAAGACAACACATTGCTATCTCCGTTTATCTCGTTAGGGTGTTAATCTAAATAAGACAGAAATATTGTAACAATCACGTGATGTCATAATCGAGAGGATCTCGCTTCATGTAAGTGAGAAATGATACCTCTTTTAGGAGGGGAGGGAAAGCTTAATAATGATCCTGGAGCGCTCTAACAAAGAGGAATTTTCCTAAGAATGTACAACATCGGTCATCTATTTGAGTTTATATTTCCTCTTTACTCGGGCAAGCGATTTAAATTTGAAAAGTAGTGCGCCGGGCGATTAGTATAGGTAATCACATGAGGCCAAGTACTATTAAGGATTAATTGCACGAGAGTTTTCAAAATTTTCCAAAATTTGGAAAATTTTGAAAACTCAAGTGCAATTAATCCTTAATAGTACGAGGTCTCATGGGATTACTTGTTTATCAATAAAGGGCAAAATTTATACGAAGGAAAATCACGCGCGCAGTCTATTTTTATCTGGGAAGCAACGGATTAGCAATGCAACGGATTAGCCAATCATTAACAGGTAATCATGTCCTCTCTTGATTACTAAAAATGCCCTCGATTAAGAAAAAAATGCCCTCTCTCTCAACCAATCAGTGCTCAGTAATTTTTCCCTTTATTGATAAGCCGAAATATAAAAAGTTGAAAATTCTATTTCTCCTCATAATCTCGGGCCTTGTCATATTGACCAAGTGAATGGAATAAAGTTCCTAGGTTTCCGTAGCTCTCCTTTTTATCCCTGTCGCCAATTTCTATTCTGATGGCGAGTGCCGCCTCCTGATATTATCGGGCCTTGTAAAATTAACCAAGTGATCGGAACAAAGTTCCTAGGTTTCCGCAGCTTGTTAATTTTCAAGAATTTGAAAATAATTTTCAAATTATTATTTAGCCTTTTTTTCTGAATAGGTGGAGTTTTTTCCACATATTCTTTTCCTGAATCTCATCGAAACTTCCTTCAAAGAACGTGTGATTTTTCCTTCTGATGTCAGGTACCTCTAATTACTCGGAATTTTCCGCAGGCTTCACTTTCCAATAGTCTTGGAGTGGGTATAAGACCGGTTGGGTGGGTATAAGTTACCCGTTGCCAGAACGCAACGGGTAACTTACTATTTTTATGGCGAAAAGAAACAATATTTATTTGATTTACGCTCATTACATTTGCAGTTTATGAAAGGGAATAAAATTGGCCCCATCAAATTACACCCCATTGATTTTTGTCCGAAGTTTGGGCGATCGAAAGAAATGGACTTGCAGTTTATGAAAGGGAACAAATTTGCCCACTCAAACTACCCCTCATTAATTTTTGTCCGAAACTTGGGCGATCGAAAGAAATGGACTTCCAAAATCGAAAGAAAATTGACTCGGAAAGAAAGACTTTGCCAGATTGGTATAAATTTTCTCGATGATTCTTGGCTTTAAGCCGTATCAGTTCGTTGGCTTTCAGTTTGATGGCGTGACAAGTGACAAAAAAATAATTTTGATAAATTCCCGACTTTTAAACGTGGATTTTTTTTTCTACCAACGCACCAACCTCGCGCAGAATTCCAACCGTTCTGTGAAAAATATGAATTCCGAATGTCCATTACAAAAGCTTAAATGAAATTCATTTTGTTCCGTCCATGAAGGAAAAATAAGGAGAGACGGATATCTGTTATCCTACTTTTAGAGCAGCGCCATCTTATGTACGTAAATGCATGTATTTCGGTTTTGTACGTCTAACTTTTTTACCGATGACAGATGTGAACATGCAAAAATGAAACAATTCACTTTGGTTGCAGTTAACATCCGCTCTCAGTATACATTGTTTTGCAAGAACCGTTGGATTTTTAACACAAAATTAATTACAAGACTTGTTACAGTGCTAATAAAATTGGAGCTACTGTCTTGAAACGGTAAGCTATTTGTGTTCGATGACTATCTCTTCATGAGTTATTCATTTTCCAGTAATTGCGATTTGCGTCATCGAAGACAAAGTTGGTAAATAAGAGGAACGGCTAGGTTGATAAGTGTACCCTTCAAAGACAACAAATTGCTCTCTCCGTTTATCTTTTAAGGGTGTTAATCTGTATAAGAATGTACAACATCGGTCATCTTTTCCTGAAAAGGTAAAGTTTATTCCACATATTCTTTTCCTGAATCTCATCGAAACCTCCTTCAAAGAACGAGTGATTTTTCCTTCTGATGTCAGGTACCCCTGATTACTCGGAATTTTCCGGAAGTCTCACTTTCCAATAGTGATGGGTGATAGGGGCGGGCATATTTTTTAATGGGGAAGGGGGCGGAGAGGAGTTTTACAGCAGCTTCTAACAAGGATTTAGGAGTAAACCATGATGTTCCATTATCATTTCTGCTGGGGGAGCTGGTTACAACCAACTGAAGATCCTTTTGGTTACCCTCCTGAGCAGTCTGAGTAGGTGAACCTGTTGTTGCTAAATTTTGATAACTTGAAGGAAAAATGGGAACTGTGATCCATGATATTTAACAAAAGCAGTGAAAACATGAACTCATAAACTATCAGATAATATTTAAAGGAATTGGGATTTTTTAATTATTAAACGATCCACTATGTGCGGCCGTTAACACGAATACAACAGAACTAGAAACGATTTGAAAATTAAATTTGTCTCTAACACTCAACGGATGATTGCGCCGGGCGATATCCTTGGTTTTCGTTTGACGCTATGAAATCCAAAATTACATACATTACAGCATACAAGAGTATTGACGTTTTACCTCAAAAGGGAAATCCTGTGAGAAATGAAACTTTTCGCCAGTCATCAGCATGACATCCAATGCTGTTCCGAAATATTAAAATGGCTGGCTGAGGAAGATATCATGAATGTATAAAAATGTTGGTATCGATTGATTGTTTGTCAACTTATCACTTTTATGGCGAAAAGAAACAATGTTTATTTACTTTACGGTCATAACATTTGTAGTCTATAGAAGGGACGAAAATTGTCCCCCTCAAACTAGACCCATCAATTTTTGTCCGAAATTTGGGCGATCGAAAGAAATTGACTCCTAAATCTTGGCTTTAAGCAAGTTCAGTCCGTTTACGGTTCAGTTTGATGGCGTGACAAGAGACGAAACAAATAATTTTGATAAATTTCCGACTTTTCACCGTGGATTTTTTACTACTGATGCACCAACCTCGCTCAGAACTCCAACAGTTATGTGACTAATATGAATTTTAAATGTCCACTACAAAATCTTAAATGAAACTCGTTATGTTCCTTCAATGAAGGAAAGATAAGGAGAGACGGATATTTGTTATCCTACTTTTAAAGCGGCGCCATCTAATGCACGTAAATGCAGGTATTTCGGTTTTGTCCGCCTAACTTTTTTACCCATGACGGATGTGAGCATGCAAAAATGAAAAAATTCACTTTGGTTGCAGTTAACATCCGGTCTCATTATGCTTTGTTTTGCAAGAACCGGTGTATTTTTAACACAAAATTTCAATCAAGACTTGTTACAGTGCTGACTTGGAGCTTCTATCTCGGAACGGTAAGCTATTTGTGCTCGATGACTATCTATTCATGAGCTGTTCATTTTCCAGCAAGTGCGATTTGCGTCATCGAAGACAAAGTTGGTAAATAAGAGGAACGGCTAGGTTGATAAGTGTTGTATCCTTAAAAGACAACAAATTGCTCTCTCCGTTTATCTTAGAATGGTGTTAACTTGAATAGGAAGGAAATATTGTAAGAATCACGTGATGTCATGGTCGAGAGCATTTTGCTTCATGTAAGTGAGAAATGATACCTCATTGAATATGAATGAATGAGTTGCCAGTAATCGGATCCTTGCGTTTGCTCAAAGAGTTCTGGGATCGCCACAAGGGAAAGGAACGTATGGCGAAAGGTTCTTTTGATGTCCAATAAAAGCGAACTTTGCGAGAGATTATGGCTTTTTCGCCGCAGTTTCATTATACATGGATAGAGATATGTTGATAGGATGGAAGTGTAAGTTTTAGTTGGAATTATCACGAAATATGTCATAAAAAAAATACCGAAAATTTCTCTCCTTGCGTAAGGTCTATTGTGAAATCGTTATCGCGTAATGGTCCCGAAATATTACAAAGTTGGCCAGGGATCGCTAAGAAATAACTCATTTAATTCTTTTCAGTTGTATTTATATATGTACAGCTTGTTTTCATGCTTGTTAACGTATTTAATGAACAAATTACGACGTTTGAAAATATACCTCCTTTAAGGAGAGAAGTCGTCCACTGAGATGGAAATAATTTTTACCGAGCTGTTGCTCTCTGAAAGGATGAAATAAGCGATGAAAAACATGAGGAAATCCCTCGTTCAAGCGATAGCTTGTTTGAGAAAAATCCAAAGGTCTCTGAGCTGCAACTTTTTTCCTCGAACTCCTTGAAGGATCTTGTCAGGAAAAGCAAGATCGCGGGAATTCCGGCAGAAACTGCGGAAATATCATCGGTTGTGCATCGTTCCTTAAGGGACCAATTTGTATCACTAATCGTCACAGGAAAAAAGGTTCAGTTTTTAGCCGATTATTAACGCTGATTCGTTCGCATTCATCACAACAAAGAAGCAGTGTAGGTGATTCAGCACTTTAATGTACCGCAATATTTGATAATCAAACACGTCATTTCAACCTCCTGCTGTCTCAAGTTAGCTCTTCTAGCGCTCTTTTGTATTACCAAGCCACGAAAAACGCTAGAAAGAGACTTAACACGTACTAAATACTGAAACGGCTTAGTTGAGTTATTCCTTGGCGATTTCTAGTTATGTTTTCAAAATGTCGAGACCACTACGCGACGTCAAATTCACAATAAACCTTGCGCATGGAGACAAGTTAATCGGTAGATTTTACTACAAATTACATGGTTTTTCAAACAAAAACTTGAGCCTCTCTAGTATCAGCATTACCCAAATCCATTTCTGATAAAAGAGCGGCGAAAACCAAAAATCTCTCGCTAAAATCGTCTTTTTTGGACTTCGAAACAAACGTTCGCCGTACATTTCCTTCTAGTGATTTGCAATGTTTGCCCGTGGCGATCCCAGAAATCTGTGTGTAAACACAAGGATCTGATTACTGGCAACTCATTCATTCCGAATGTCTATACAAAAGCTTAAATGAAATTCATTATGTTCCTTGCAACGAAGGAAATATAAGGAGAGATCGATACATATTTGTTATCCTACTTTTAAAGCGGCGCCATCTGATGTACGTAAATGCATTTCGGTTTTGTACGTCTAACTTTTTTACCGATGACGGATGTGAGCATGCAAAAACGAAACAATTCTCTTTGGTTGCAGTTAACATCCGCTCTCAGTATACATTGTTTTGCAAGAACTGTTGGATTTTAACACAAAATTACAATCAAGACTTGTTACAGTGCTAAATTGGAGCTTCTATCTCGAAACGGTAAGCTATTTGTGGTCGATGACTATCTCTTCATGAGCTGTTCATTTTCCAGCAAGTGCGATTTGCGTCATCGAAGACAAAGTTGGTAAATAAGAGGAACGGCTAGGTTAATCAGTGCTTTACCCTTAAAAGACAACAAATTTCTCTCTCCGTTCATCTTTTAAGAGTGTTAATATGAACAAGAATGTACAACATCGGTCATCTATTTGAGTTTACATATTCTCTTTACTCGGGCAAGTGATTTAAACTTGAAAAGTAGTGCTGCGAGCGATTAGCCGAATTATCAAAATTGAAAATTCTATTTCTTCTCATAATCTCGGGCCTTGTCATATTGACCAAGTGAATGGAACAAAGTTCCTAGGTTTGCTTTTTCACTCCTGTCGCCAGTTTCTGATAGCGTGTGCCTTCTCCTGATATTCTCAGGCCTTGTAAAATTGACCAAGTGATCGGAACAAAGTTCCTAAGTTACTGTAACGAGTAAAATTGACCAAGTGATCGGAACAAAGTTCCTAGGTTTCTGGTACGAGTAATTTGTCCTTCTGATGTCAGGTACTTCTGATTACTCAGAATTTACCGGAAGTTTCTTTTTCCAATAGTAATGGATAATTGGGGTGGGTATAAGACCCATGGAGTGGGTATAAGTTACCCGTTCCCAGAACGCAAGTTACCCTCATGAGTAGTCTGAGTAGGTGAATCTGTTGTTACCAAATTTTGATAACTTGAAGGAAAAATGGGAACTATGATCAAAGATATTTAACAAAAGAAGTGAAAACATGAACTTATAAACTATCAGATAATATTTTAAGGAGTTGGGGATTTTAATTCTAAAACGATCCGTGATGTATGGCCGTTAACACGAATACAACAGAACTAGAAACGATTTGAAAATTAAATTTGTCTCTAACACTCAACGGTTGATTGTACCGGGCAATATCCTTAAAATTATCCTTAAAAATCCAAAATTACATATATTACGGCATGCAAGGGAACTGACGTTTTACCCCGAAAGGGAAAAACCTGTGAAAAATGAAACTTTTCGCCAGTCATCAACATGACATCCAATGCTGTTCCGAAATATATAATTGGCTGGCTGAGAAAGATATCATGAATGTATAAAAATGTTGGTTGTCAACTTATCATTTTTGCAGCGGAAAGAAATAATGTTTATTTTCTTTACGGTCATTGTATTTACAGTCTATGAAGGGAAATAAAATTGGTCCCCTCAAACTACACCTTATCAATTTTTGTCTGAAATTCGGACAATCGCCTACTCAGTGGAAAATAATCGACTCCGAAAGAAAAAGCCAGATTGGTATAAATTTTCTCGATAATTCTTGGCTTTAAGACAATTTAGCCCGTTTACTTTCAGTTTGATGGCGTGAAAAAAAATAAAAAATAATAATTTTGATAAATTCCCAACTTTTCACCATGAATTATTCTCTTCCTTTTTCTAGGAAAAAGTTGACCTCCTTCGGAAGATCTCATACAAGTCCCCTTCATCAAAATGAATAAGGAACATTCCTAACTTTTCAAGGTAGTATACATTAATGAAGCCGACTGTTTTAGGAATCCACACAACACTAGTATCTTTATGAAAACTACAAAAGAAAATTATAAGAGTAACAACATTAACAGCAAATAGAAATCTCACTGTTCCCCCCCCCTTTGAAAGGAAACTATGACTTCTTCCATTGAATAAGATACTTTACAATACTTTTCCACAAACATCGACGAATAATGCACCTTTAAATTTACAAGGGGTTACACAATCAAAATGCAAGATCATCAAATAAAGTTCATGTCGATTATGTACGGACAATTTTAACCACTCCATATTTCTTGAACTTTATTCAGAGATAGCTAATATGGAACATTCTCCCAACACATGCAAAACCTGTGAGTCATAATATACTTTTAATAAGAAGATTAAAGGAAACCTACTCTCTGATTTCATTTCTACAAACAAAAACTTGTTGTAAGGAGATGCGATTATTATTAACATATGGGCTAGGCTGTTTAAAATTAACAGCAGTATGATGCAACACGAGCTCCCTTGAGAGCCCAGTATATCGGATTTGTTAAGAGCATTACTCCTTCTTAGATAATTGTATTGTATTACTGTGAACTAGATATGAATCAGCAGATCAAATAAAACTTCTTGTGTTCTGTTAGCCACTTAAATTTTCCATTTGGTCTCTGATTTGCACGATTCGCGTGACAGAGCAACGAACACTCCAGTAGAACAGACTGCAAAAGTGTGTTCCTCTTTGATGGACAGTGTGACAAAAATCCATCTACGAAAATAGACGCTGGAGTCCAAACTCCGCAGAAAATATGAATTAAACTTGTTAAATGGACCACAATATTTGGCTAAAATAAAACTCTGAAACTTCTTAAATTCAAAACAAAGGGTTAGAGAAATTGCGCGAATGAAAGCCCAAAAACAATTAACTAAACTCCGTTGAGACAAGCGACAAAACTACGCGAAAAATGTCCACGTCAGTTTTCCAATGTCAAGGTTAGAGTTCTTTGACATGATTTACTATTTGTGATATTACGTGCGCCGCGCGTGAATACAAAAAGACTACAAGGCGGGGAGGTGAACATAAAAATTGCAATTTGAAATTTAAAACCAAAAAGATTTTCTACAAACAATCCAAGTATAAGTTTTCACTAATTTCTCCTTTTTTTTCAAACTTAGAGGAAACAGGGTCAAGATGAACAGCATAAAAGAAGCCATATCAGCTATCTCCATAGGTATAATGGTCGCCGAGTTCCTTCGCAAAACTAGTCGCGTGTTGCAAGCCATCGAGGTGTACAAGGAATGTTTGATTATATTACACAGTCAAGCGCGGGCTATCGAAAGTTCATTGGCAAACTTTACATTCCGAGAAATCTACGAAGAATTAATCTGTGCTTACGTTTCTATAAAGGATTACACAAGTTCAGAAAAATACCTCAGGGAACTCCTATACCTAGACTCTAATGACACCGCGGAAAAAGGATGGCTACATTTAAGGCTGGCAGAAATACTTCAGATACAAAGTAAATTAATGGAGGCCTGGAAATTTTACGAATCAGCAATCAACATCATGAAAACTATGGGAAACACGCATGGCTTGGCAAAATGCTACGCAAAGCTCGGAAAAATGTTCCAATCACATTGTCAATATAACAAGGCCCGAGAATATCAGGAGAAAGCACTCGCTATTAGAATAGAAATTGGTGACAGGAATGGAGAAGCAACCAGCTACGGAAACCTAGGAGCTTTGTTTCATTCACTCGGTCGATATAACAAGGCTCGAGAATATCAGGAGAGAGCACTCGCCATCACAATAGAAATTGGTGACAGGAATGGAGAAGCCACCAGCTACGCAAACCTAGGAGATTTGTTCCAGTCACTCGGTCAATATCACAAGGCCCGAGAATATCAGGAGAAAGCACTCGCTATCAGGATAGAAATTGGTGACAGGAATGGAGAAGCAACCATCTGCGGAAACCTAGGAACTGTGTTTCAATCACTTTCTCAATATAACAAGTCCCTAGAATATCAGGAGAAAGCACTCCCTATCAAAGTAGAAATTGGTGACAGGAATGGAGAAGCAACCATCTGCGGAAACCTAGGAACTTTGTTCCGATCACTCGGTCAATATGACAAAGCCCGAGAATATCAGGAGAGAGCACTCACTATCAGATTAGAAATTGGTGACAGGAATGGAGAAGCCACCAGCTACGCAAACTTGGGAGCTTTGTTCCGATCACTCTGTCAATATGACAAGTCCCAAGAATATCAGGAGAAAGCACTCGCTATCAAAATAGAAATTGGTGACAGGAATGGAGAAGCAACAAGCTATGGAAACCTTGGAACTTTATTTGAATCACTCTGTCAATATGACAAGGCCCGTGAATATCACGAGAAAGCACTCGCTATCAGATTAGAAATTGGTGACAGGAATGGAGAAGCCAATAGCTACACAAACCTAGGAGCATTATTCCAATCACTCGGTCAATATGACAAGGCCCGAGAATATCAGGAGAAAGCACTCGCTATCAGGATAGGAATTGGTGACAGGAATGGAGAAGCAACCAGCTACGGAAACCTAGGAACTGTGTTTCAATCACTTTCTCAATATGACAAGTCCCTAGAATATCAGGAGAAAGCACTCTCTATCAAAGTAGAAATTGGTGACAGGAATGGAGAAGCAAACAGCTGCGGAAACCTGGGAGCTTTGTTCCAATCACTCGGTCAATATAACAAGGCCCGAGAATATCAGGAGAAAGCATTCGCTATCAGAATAGAAATTGGTGACAGGAATGGAGAAGCCACCAGCTACGCAAACCTAGGAGCTTTGTTCCAGTCACTTGGTCAATATGACAAGGCCCGAGAATATCAGGAGAAAGCACTCGCTATCAGAATAGAGATTGGTGACAGGAATGGAGAAGCAACCAGCTACGGAAACCTAGGAACTCTGTTCCAATCACTTTGTCAATATGACAAGTCCCGAGAATATCAGGAAAAAGCACTCCTTATCAAAGTAGAAATTGGTGACAGGAATGGAGAAGCAACAACCTACGGAAACCTAGGGACTTTGTTCAAATCCCTCTGTCAATATGACAAGGCCCGAGATTATCAGGAGAAAGCACTCGCTATCAGAATAGAGATTGGTGACAAGAATGGAGAAGCAACTAGCTATGGAAACCTAGGGACTTTGTTCGAATCCCTCTGTCAATATGACAAGGCCCGAGATTATCAGGAGAAAGCACTCGCTATCAGAATAGAGATTGGTGACAGGAATGGAGAAGCAACTAGCTACGCAAACTTGGGAGCTTTGCTCCGATCACTCTGTCAATATGACAAGTCCCGAGAATATCAGGAGAAAGCACTTGCTATCAAAATAGAAATTGGTGACAGGGATGGAGAAGCAACAAGCTACAGAAACCTAGGAGCTTTGTTTCAAGCACTCTGTCAATATGACAAGGCCCGAGAATATCAGGAGAAAGCACTCGCTATCAAAATAGAAGTTGGTGACAGGAATGGAGAAGCAACAAGCTACGGAAACCTAGGGACTTTGTTCGAATCCCTCTGTCAATATGACAAGGCCCGAGATTATCAGGAGAAAGCACTCGCTATCAGAATAGAGATTGGTGACAGGAATGGAGAAGCAACTAGCAACGGAAACCTTGGAACTTTGTTCCGAACACTCTGTCAGTATGACAAGGCCCAAGAATATCACAAGAAAGCACTCGCTATCAGGATAGAAATTGGTGACAGGAATGGAGAAGCAACAAGCTACGGAAACCTAGGAACTTTGTTCCTAACACTCTGTCAATATGATAAGGCCCGAGAATATCAAAAGAAAGCACTCGCTATCAGAATGGAAATTGGTGACAGGAATGGAGAAGCCACCAGCTACGCAAACCTAGGAGCTTTGTTCCAATCACTTTGTCAATATGACAAGTCCCGAGAATTTCAGGAAAAAGCACTCGCTATCAAAATAGAAATTGGTGACAGGAATGGAGAAGCAACAAGCTACGGAAACCTAGGAACTTTATTTGAATCGCTCTGTCAATATGACAAGGCCCGAGAATATCAGGAGAAAGCACTCGGTATCAGTAAAGAAATTGGTGACAGGAATGGAGAAGCTCGAGGCTACGGAAACCTAGGAACTTTGTTCCTAACACTCTGTCAATATGACAAGGCCCGAGAATATCTGGAGAAAGCACTCGCTATCAATATAGAAATTGGTGACAGGGATGGAGAAGCAACAAACTACAGAAACCTAGGAACTTTGTTCCAATCACTCCGTCAATATGACAAGGCCCGAGAATATCAGGAGAAAGCACTCCCTATCAAAGTAGAAATTGGTGACAGGAATGCAGAAGCAACCATCTGCGGAAACCTAGGATCTTTGTTCCAATCACTCTGTCAATATGACAAGGCCCGAGAATATCAGGAGAAAGCACTCCTTATCAGAACAGAAATTGGTGACAGGAATGGAGAAGCATCCAGCTACGGAAAATTAGGAACTTTGTTCAAATCACTCGGTCAATATGACAAGGCCCGGGAATATCAGGAGAAAGCACTCGCTATCAGAATAGAAATTGGTGACAGGAATGGAGAAGCAAGAAGCTATGGAAACCTTGGAGCTTTGTTCCAATCACTCGGTCAATATAACAAGGCCCGAGAATATCAGGAGAAAGCACTCGCTATCAGAATAGAAATTGGTGACAGGAATGGAGAGGCACCAAACTACGGAGACCTAGGAACTTTGTTCCAAATACTCGGACATTATGACAAGGCCCGAGAATATCAGGAGAAAGCACTCGCTATCAATATAGAAATTGGTAACAGGGATGGAGAAGCAGCAAACTATGGAAACTTAGGAACTTTGTTCCAATCACTCTGTCAATATGACAAGGCCCGAGAATATCAGGAGAGAGCACTCCCTATCAAAGTAGAAATTGGTGACAGGAATGGAGAAGCAACCATCTGCGGAAACCTAGGAATTTTGTTTCAATCACTAGGTCAATATGACAAGGCCCGAGAATATCTGGAGAGAGCATTTGCTATCAGAATAGAAATTGGTGACAGGAATGGAGAAGCAACAAGCTACGGAAACCTAGGAACTTTGTTCCAATTACTCTATCAATATGACAAGGCCCGAGAATATCAGGAGAAAGCACTCGCTATCAGAATAGAGATTGGTGACAGGAATGGAGAAGCAACAAGCTACGGAAACCTAGGATCTTTGTTCCAATCACTCTGTCAATATGACAAGGCCCGAGAGTATCAGGAGAGAGCACTTGCTATCAGAATAGAAATTGGTGACAGGAATGGAGAAGCAAAAAGCTATGGAAACCTAGGAACTTTGTTCCAATCACTCTGTCAATATGACAAGGCCCGAGAATATCAGGAAAAAGCACTCGCTCTCAATACAGAAATCGGTGACAGGAATGGAGAAGCAATAGGGTACGCAAACTTAGGAATTTTGTTCCGATTACTCGGTCAATATGACAGGGCCCAAGAATATCTGAAGAAGGCACTCGCTATCAGAATAGAAATTGGAGACAGGAATGGAGAAGGAATATGCTATGAAATCCTCACAGATTTGTTCCTCTCACTTGGCAAGTATGCAAAGGCTGACGACTATCTAAAGAAGGCAATGGCAGTTGGAAAGGGTATCGGTGATAGAAGCGGAGAAGCAGCAAATTACAGACACCTTGGGATAATTTCATATCAGTGTGGTGAATATGACAAGGCTCAACAATATTACGAGAAAGCCCTTACAATTAATACGGAAATTGGTATGAAAGAAGAAATAGTAGTCAACTACAACGATTTAGGAACGTGTTTCCTCTTGCTTGGTAAATATGACACGGCCGAAGAATACCTTAAGCAAGCTCTCCTATTAAGTAGGGATATTGGACACAACTTGAACGAGTTTCACTGCCTTTTTTTTCTAATCGCGTTAAAGGTGTCACAAGGTCATCTTGAAGAGGCTTCTACGTATCTTTTTCAAGGCATCGAAAAGTTCGAAACTTTGAGAGGTTTTCTTAAAGAAAACGATCAGTTTCAAATATGTCTTTTAGAAGAGCACGGCACCTTTCCCTACAAGTTGTTCAGTGAGTTGCTTTCTTCCACTGGAAAACCTCAAGACGCCCTTTACGTCGAAGAGCTGAGAAGGGCAAGAGGCCTGGCCAACTTGATGGCAGCTCGGTACTCTCTTCAAGAGCAGATTTCAAGCGATCCACAATCTTCATGTGGCATTCAAGGGATCATCACAAAAGAAGCAGACTGCGCATGCCTGTACATTTCGGTTGGTACAAATGATTTACGGTTTTGGATATTTAAAGCGACGGGAGCTATTCATTTTTCAGAAAAGAAAGTGAGCTTGGACAAAAACCGGATGACTGGAATAGTGCCTGAGTTGGATGAGTTTTTTAAAGAAGCCTTCCGCAGCCACGCCATTTTGCCCGAACAGAATTGCGAAGATCATCCTTTAGATGACACCGAACTAATGTCATTTCACTACGACAACCGCTCAGTGCTGCGTGACTACGATGCCAAAGATTTCAAAACAAGTCTTCACTTGTGTTACAAGATAATTATCGCTCCTGTGGCCAGTTTACTGAAGCAGCCCGAGATCATAATTGTCCCTGATTCCTGTTTGTACCAAGTGCCATTTGCAGCCTTGACTGACGAAGGAGGCGAGTATTTATCAGAGACATACAGGATTCGCATAGTTCCCTCTCTGACGACTCTCAAGCTTGTTCAAGACAGTCCTCCAGACTATCACAGTCAGATCGGGGCTCTGATAGTGGGTGACCCTGTGGTTGGAAAGGTGATTTACAAGGGAAGGTGCAGAAATGTAATACCATTGCCGTGTGCAAGAAAGGAAGCAGAGATGATTGGAAGACTTCTCGGCATAACGCCTTTGATAGGAGATTCCGCGACAAAGCATTCTGTACTCCAAGCTATAGATTCAGTGAGCCTGATACACATTGCTGCCCATGGAGATCCCGAAAAAGGGGAGATTGCTCTTTCTCCCAAGTACCATTCCCCACTCCCGCCTTTTCCTCGAGAAGAAGATTATCTTTTGACGATGGCCGATATTTCCAAAACTCGGTTGCGAGCTAAACTAGTGGTGCTTAGTTGTTGTCACAGTGCTCGTGGACAGATTAGAACCGAGGGAGTTATTGGAATTGCCCGAGCGTTCTTAGGATCCGGAGCTCGTTCAGTATTAGCGGCACGATGTGCCCTGGATGACACAGCCACAGAGCAGTTCATGACTTGTTTCTACAAACATTTGTTCCGCGGTGAAAGCGCCAGTGAGTCTCTTCATAAGGCTAGGAAGTGGATGAGAAATAATGGCTTTGAGAAAGTTTCTCAATGGGCGCCATTTATGTTAATAGGCGACAACGTGACATTTGATTTTGGAAACTGGCTGGTGCCTAGCACACCTTAAGAGCCATAACTTTGATGAAACCTCTGTAGCAGAATGAATTAGACTTAGTAAAGCTCGGAACTATTTAATTACTAGCCTGTAGAAAAAGGACGCCTTCTCAGTGCGAAGGACAACTCGGATCGATACACAGTGGAAGGCATTTCTGTAAAATGCTCATCACACATCTAAGTTTAATAATCTGAAACAAACCAGCGTATGGTGTTATCTCTTTACAAGAGTTCCGAAGTTAAAAAACTCCATTTTTGATAAGTCAATGGTTCAGTGAACGAGCCAAGCAAAGTGTAACAATTTTTAGATTTCGAACGTGATTAGTTCATCAAGGAAAGAAAACTTTTAATTATTTTTCAAAGGCGATTAGTTAGTCAATTCAAGAGACTTTTAAACAAATGTGACTTGAAAAAAAGGTTTTTTCTAAGCTTAATTTTTTTGGAAATTTCTTGCAAAGCTTTTGACAAGAAATATTGTGATTCAACATGCCAAAATAAATAAATTTAAAGAAAAGAAAAAAGAGATACACTTTTACAGTAATGCAAACCCTTGTATTCTCAGGGATACCCCTGTAATGTTATCAATTTAATCGATACCCCTATGCGTAGATACCGCTGTATCCTCGCACAGACTCTTGTATGCTCATAGATACTTTTGTATATTTATTATCCTTCACTTTTGCACTGCCACTTCTATTTCGCTCCGTTTTATCAACTGAACACCTGGAAAAGGTTACTTTATTATCAAAGAAAATTTTATGCATGGGAATTCTTTTTGTTGACCAAAAAACTCAATAGATTCTTCGTCTGTTACTTTTGTGCTATATCTCCGGGTTACAGTACAATAAATATACAATGAAAACCGAAAGAATACGACAAAATTCACATGCGAGAAAAATAATTCATAAGACCGTTGAAATGTATTTGAAATACACAAATACACATATGCAGTTTAGCAAGATAACTTTTCTAATACTTCAAAACACCGAATCAAAATACATTATCTAGCAAACTACAATGAAGACTACTCAAAATTAAGGGGAAAATGTGACCCTCAAGTAAAACCACTGAATAATTCTTAAGAGAAATAAAATGTAAAGTGATTGGCAGCCAGAAGAAAAAATATTCATCAGATGTAGGGAATCGCTGAAATGGTTGAAACTGACATATTAAATGTGGCTTATTGAACACCTTAGCTTTGAACTAATGAGTGCGTATTTTTTAAACGAGTTGTCATCAGAATTTGTCCCACTTTGAGCTCAAAACAGCGTTACAATGCAATGTGAACTGTGTGACATGAAAACTTGACTCGTTGTCGTAGTTGAAGACCCCTCTCATGAACAGCTCCACATTCTCTGCCTCCGGTGGGCAAGAGATGTCAAACTGCTGCACGATTCTGACCATTAGCAGATGAAGCTCTAACTCGGCAATACGTCCACCGAGGAACATACGTGTTCCGAATCCAAATGGAAGAGAAGCGAAAGCTTCTGCCAATTCGATCAAAGTGGTATCTCCGGTTTGAACGCTTTGGCATCTTAAAAAATACTCTCATCTCGCCCCATTTGGCGAACAAGGAACTCAACTTGAACAGTGCCCCTAGGGATATAGTAGCCCCCCTACTATTATGTCTTCTTTCGGTCTTTGCGGGATAGCGGAGAGAACAAGATATAGGCGGAGGGTCTCTCGTAACCAGGCCTTCAGGTATGGCATACGAGCGAGCGTTTCTGGCGTTGCAAAGGTAGAATTTCCAACCACAGAGAGCACTGTATGTATTGACATCTCCCATATATATAAATTAATTTTGTGGTGTATTGTTCAAGATCATCGTACATTTTAATTATTAATTTAATTTCTCCTCCATGGAAACATGTTGTGCCTTGCAAGTTTCTACCGGATCTCCGACTCTCTGCTGTAGAGAGGCATAGTTTTTCTCCATCGCTTTTATCCTGTTCTTTAGGTCTTCGTTTTCCTTCACTATAGAGTCGACTGTGGTTTGTGTGAACTCGAGACTAGCTCGTAGCTCTTCATAATTTCTTTTCAGGACTGTCTACTGTTCGAGCATTAGGCTGTTATTTGTTTCAATTCTCTTAAGCGCTTCACAAATCGTCGCCAATGTTAAATCCTGTGCTCGTTTTTCGTTAGGTTGACTGCCACGTGCAGTGGCCTAAAATGCCGCTGAGTTTTCTTCGTTAAGTCGCTTTGCATTTGGTGAATTTGTAGATTCTTCGCCACTGGCACTACTAAGATCACTCCTCTTACGTATTGTTTTCTCTCAGGGAGCCACAGAGCTAAAAAAAGTGCGTCCGCCATGTGCAACCATGCACTTGTCCCAGTCCTGTTTCCTTTGATGGCTTGCACGACTTCTCCTCCAGTTCCTTGATTCTTCTCCCGATAAATAGTTCGGCATACTCGTACATCGTGACAAAATTATCGAAAAACTTTTCAAATTTCTGGGTCTCGTAGATCTTGTAAAACCAAGTAAGCAAAAAAACCGACCTCGACCGCATGCGCCAGAAAATCTCCGAGGGCTTTTATGAATGTCTGTGCCTCTTCGTTGATTTCTTCCACAAGACAACTAAACCTTGTCAAACAATATCTCCGCCACAGACTCAAACGACCATTTGAAAAGTTCATTATCGAGTTCACTAACTTCGTTTTCTTTGTCTGACCTACCAGGCTCTCGAACTAATCGTAATCGGTCAATAAAATCGCTGATAATTTTACTGAAACCCTGAGTGTAGCTGGCGACTTCTTTCGGTCGAAGCATTCAGGACGCTTCGTAGCTTACATCATTCTTCACCATTGACAAAGAAAACGCCAGGAATTTCATTCCTTATTTCCCGGTAGAAATTTAGAGATGGAAAGTCCATTCTCTCAGGATATTTGGGATCCGATCGAAGTAACTTTGCAACGTCGGCAGGATCGTATAAACTAATAATTTCGACGCCTGGTAGTTTGTTGCGGAATACTTTCCCATATTTCTTGACATTTTCTACTTGGATTTTGCTTTCCAAGGGGCTGACCTTTCGTTTCCACGAAAAACATCCAAGCTGTTCCGAAAACTAGAAGACGGAGCGGACCTAGGATTTCTGAAAAAGGTTTTGTTTTTGGTGCATCCTCGACTGAAATAGACGAAAGAGAACTCATTGGTATCGATGGCAGAAAACCAAGGAGACCATGGTGTATGAACTACATAGTCCGAACAGATGAGATCGAGAGAGAGTGATTACTTTTCATTCTAACAGTAAAGGCCATCTTAAAGAACTTCAGCTATCACTACGCGGCAGATCGAATGAATAACTCGCTCTGCAATGGAACCTGCATGGCTTTGACGTAGCGAAGGTCTAATGAGAATGGTCACGCACTTCACAGCAGGGTTACATAAGCAGCTAGCTCAACAATTAATATTACATTAATAATACACTAATACACTATTACATTAATATTACATTATATTATTATATTAATGATTATTATATTATTCTATTATTATATTATGAATTTTTTTTCTCTTTTTAGCCTTGTTCTTGCTTTTAAAATTAGTAATTAGGATCGGAGATACTAGCTCGTAAGCTACACTGAAATCCGAGGATAAATAAAGCTTATGTATGTATGTAACGATTCGTTACGTAATCTTAGATTCAACTACACAGTGAAGTGCTTCGATAACGAAAGAATCGGTTAACCTAAATTTTTTGCTCACTCGAGCTTCACATCTTGTGCGTATAAATCAGCATAACTGAAAGGCACACGAAAGGGAAATTTTAACTAGGAATTGTCTATCGAATTTTGGAAAATTTGCATAAACCTGAAATGGGTTTTCTCAGAGAGCCCACTTCTTTTGTTTCCTTTGTTTTCTATGCATAAGCCTATAACTCATTTAGTGTTGAGGTAGATAATAGTTTTACTGGAAACTCTGTGTGAGAAAACGGCTCTTAAATCGATCGACGTGAAAACGCTCGACTTTGTCTCATCATCGTTTTTCACACTCCAATATTTTTATTCTGGTGGTCACCCAACTTTGTGAACGGTGTATATATTTTTCAGTAACCAGTTGCCGCCTGCTGCGGAGAGAACTAATCTGAGGAAGGGCTAACGCTCGAAACTTCAGCTTTGAAACTTTTTACGGTGGCCAATTTACGTTGTCAACTCAGTTGATAATACTAAATTAGACTGTTTTCCGATTGGTTTAGTTTGAATACTCAAAATGCTCATTTACATCTCTGATTTCGACTCGAAACAAAGAGAGGACATTACGAACATCTCCATGGAAAACAACGTCACGGAAAATAAAGATTCACTTGGGTTCCGTTTTAATAGCATACTGAGGTGAAACACTCGGGCACCTGAAAAACTCTCACATTGAAAACAATCTCCACGGTATCAACGAGCGCTTTTCATTCAACTAATTTATTCTTGTTATCTCGTCACCATACTCCCACCAATAGCGTAGCTCCACTTTCTGTTTATAAACCCACACACGACCCACAATTCCCCCAATCGCTCTGACGAAGGGCTAACGCTCGAAACGTTGGCTTTTTTATTCTTTATGGTGGTCAATTTACGTTTTCAACCCAGTTGTTAACACTAAATTAGTCGCATCTTGGTTGTTTTTATGTTTGCCACATTCTCGGCCAACTCGGCTTTCGATTCTGTGTTAAGACAGTTAAAAAAAGTTGAAAGTTTTCATTGACTTTGAATATCATCTAACTTCGGTAGTTTCTTCGGAGGCATTATCTCGATTTAGAATGCAAAGAAAATGAAATCATTTCGGCCAAAGACGAAAACAGTTAACTCAAAGCACATGTCATGCCTCGGGAGAACCTCGTTTGCAAGCTGAGTGCGAGTAAAAGTCTGGGGAAGAAATTAAACGAACACGAAAGATTCGCAAAGACACAAGTTAATATTTCATACTATTATTTGTTGTAACGCAAAATCAATACGGAGATTGAACTGCTTATCACCTATTACGCGCAAGGGTGCATGTCGGGCTGGGTAAGTAGTTTTACATATGCGCACGGCGCACGGCCTTCCCAATCCGCGACGTTGGAAATATTTGTCTTTCATTGGCCGAGAGATAAACATTACACAACATGATTCTCATCTGAAAGCAGTCTTAACTCGTATATTGAATTTTTTGTAGTTTATTTGTCAAAGTAACTACGAAGAGGTCAGTGATACCTAGTTTTTAGCCTTTCCTTTTCCTTTTTGCTCCAATTTAGCCGTTAATTCCTTTTGTTCTTTGGATTTTTTCTCTTCCCTCTGAGGTTTTCTTTTTTCTATTTTTTGGCCTTTTCCGTTGAAGGGTATGTTTATGTTTACTGGGTTTGAAATAGCAGCGCTTATGGTTTTCATTTGCGATAACATGAACGGTGAACAATGTTTCAGTGGTGAGTTTGTTGGAGGGAAGTCAGATTTCTTTGTACTTCTCTTCCGTGGAGTGACATATTGATTTCTAGGTGCCCTCCCTTTGGTTTTGTTTCCCCTGTCCTTGCTGCTGTCTGTCGCTTGAGCTCTATTAAAACAGCTCGCTATTACAAATGGCGTAGGGTTACATTTGAATTCCACAGGTTTTGAAAGCTCGTTGCACGGGAATTCGTCCACTAATAACTGGTCCTGGTACAGAGCATTCAGGTTTGGCAGGTTCGTCCCCTCGCAACCGTTATAAGAGACGCTTTTGAGGTAAACCTTCAGTTTTCTCAGACGGCGCTCGTCTAAAGAATGATACGGTAATTTGTTAGTATAGGAAAAAAAGATTATGACCTACCTGGTATTCTTGGCATCGGATACTCCACTTCCCCTTCATTTTGCCGTTTGCACACTCAACCATTTCCGTAAATTTCAAGCTTTAAAACATAATTCATGGGCTTTCTTCTCTCTTCACTCGGGATGCGAGTTAATCACCAATGCAACTCCTCCCCACCTCTCCGATTCCTTTGGCCACATCCTGATTAGGAGGGGGGAGGGTTGGGGAGTACACAGTAATGGCTTCAATTGGTACCATCGGATGTGTAAACCGTTGTTTCACGGGGTGTGAGATTCTGCAGACTGAATAAGTATGCAGCCCTTATCCCCCCCCCCCGCCCCTCTTACTTCTTTGAAAATGCAGTGTGACCCTTGTAGCCACCCTCATATACTTTGGAATTTTTGAGCGAAAGTGGCCTTGGCCTTCTAGCGTATGAGGGTTTTGTGTTAAAATGGTTTTGTGTTACAACGGTTTAGTCGGACCACCCCATGCAGGGTTGACGTGTAAGACAAACTATTTGAAAAATAAATTAAGAAATCAATGGCAGTTGAATAAATAAAGCACAGGATAATAAAATATTCAGACTCACCAAAAACTAATAATCTGTTTTTTCTTATACAAACCTTCATACACAAATATCGATGTAAAAAGAAACAAATGGATGCCAGGAACTAGAATTTTAGAAGTAAGTAAAACTGCAACACTATCTTGCAATGAACTAACCTGCTGCTGTTTGCTCAGCACTTGTTGAACCCTCTGCAACACTTGACGTTTTCGGCTTTCTATACTTTGTTTCTGTGGTGTTCTCTGTAGCCGGAGTTGAATTCGTCTTGCCGGAACTTTGACATTTTTTTCGTGTTTCTTTGACATTTCCTGGTTTCTTAGACTTTTTAGGACTTCCCTTAGCTGGACGGAAGATATGGACGATTGTGTAAAGTATAAATCGCGTCATAGTCAGTTAAAAAAAAAAAGGTTCACCGAAACAGAGATGAACAAAACCAAATCATTCTGTGCAATGTTTAACAGATCTTTCAACTTACAAAGAGTTTTTCTCCTAGTGACTTTCGCACCTTTCATTTCACTTTGCTACAAAATCTTGGCAGTCGAAGTCATTTTTATTCTACCGTTACGCTTGCTCGCGCTTCACTGACGTTATATTGAGCGACATTCGAAATAGTCTGCGACTCGGCTCTCATATCAGCTACACTACGCGCGTTCCTCCGCCCGCGCAGTAGATTTGAGACGGGATGAGATTTTCCAAGGGTCTGTTAGACCCCCTACAGATCTCTCGCCAGGTCGCGTAGGTCGAGGCCTCATAATTTCCCGTTGGTGAAGAAGTGCTCGTATAACTCGTGCCGAAGCGTTGAAAAGGACGGCGTATCCGTAGGCTACATTCGGAAGAGATCTAGCTCACTAATCGGCTTACAGTAAAGAGACCTTGATTCCCAAATGCTTGAGAGTATTTATTTTTACAGGGATGGAAATAGTTATATTCCAAAAAGGTAGAACTCATAAGTAGAGGGTCTATCTTGCAACACTGCGCTTTTTTCAGTAATGATAAAATACTGCCCCAGATCATCGCAACTGATTAAATTATCTCTACAATTAATAAATATTTTAACCTTTGGATCATTCAAGTGATAGTTTCAAAACGTTTCAAATATTCATGAAAATATATATTTGAGTGGTCTCAACATAACCCTTCTATAAAAAAATTACTAGATGTTCCTTACATTTCATCCAGCAGTCCAGTCCCTGTATAGTCTACTTAATTTTCAAGTCGGTGCGAAGATTAACCAATCACAGCGCTTGACCTCTTGGCGGGGAAATTTGCTTTGTTTTAGTTATTCGCGCGGTAACGTAATTTCATTCACTGCTTGCCTCGTAGAAAGAAGAACCTTAGTCAACTTCTTTGCTTTAAAACTCTTTTATTTGCCCGTGATAATGTCTGTGATGAAGGATATCACCAATCTAAGCTCAAACACGGCGGCAAGCGGCCACGAGAGCTCTCCGGAGAGGGACATCTTCGTTTCTTTGACCTCCCCGAGCTCGAGAAAGAGAAAAGCAGAACATGTGCAAGCTAGCATGCAGAAATTCCTACAGAAGCCCGAAACACTCGGAAGTACTGGCAATGAGGACCAAATCATCGGTAGTGAAGCAGATTGTGGAGTAAATTCAGTGTTTATGACTCCTGAAACGCCACAGGATGGCCCTCCAAAAGTGAGCAAACCAAACCGAAAGAGGCTTCGTCTTGGAGGCCCGCGTAACGAGAGTCAATCACCTGCTTTATCTGTGACTCTTAACGGCCTGACCAAGGCTCAACTGGTGGATATATTGGAAACTTTAGTGGCAGAAAGACATCCAGATCTTGAACAGGTAAACTATAATCTGAAAATCATCTTTTTGAACTTGAGTCAGATCGCAGAACGAAAGAAAGACGCCATTTTTAAACAATTAGGACGCATCTTTTATTGTTATGTTGATTTGATTTTTAAATGCTGTTAAAATTCTTTGTGCTCCAGCTAATAAACATTTTTTCTTGTAAGGAATTACGAAGCCTCATCCCTGAACCAGATCTTACAGAATTAGAAGAAAGATTGAAGCGCTTGCAAAGAAACATTTACAAGTCCTTCCCTTACACTCGTTACGGTTCCTCGCGAGATGCTTTTTGTTATCGCCGGGTAAACACTCATCTAACAACTTTCAAGGTGAGTATTTGAAGTGCATGAACCAATGCTATTGACTACTCTACAACTTCATTCTTTCAATTCTTACTTGTGTGACAAATCTTGTGTCAGTGGGAAATTGTGGGCAGGTAGCACATAAATAACAGAATCTTTCTCGAAGATTTTGATATTTTCTAGTGCAGTCTTTTAGGGATTCAACTAGGACAGAACATAACTATCAAATCTTGCTTTCATCAAGCCCATAAGTTACCATTTTTCTTTGTTTTTCCCTCACCACACTATCAGAACTGCTGATCACTAACCAACTTACTCATAGTCCGTGAACTAGCTAGTTTCCAAAAAAATTCTCTTCATTAAAAGTAACTCTGTTGTTTGGAGGTCTGACATCAAAATTTGTAAGTCTTCAAACGCTTTGGGAGAATTCACATATTTTTATTTGTCCCATGTTGAAAAAAAACTTTGCTTTTTCAACAAAAAGTGTAAAATTGAACAAATATCTTAGATTAAATGGTTCTGGTAATACTATTTCACAGAAGGAATGTGTCGCCCAAGGCCAGACTTTACTTAACTCACAACTTTGGGAATCAACTGTGAACTATGTTCTACTGGCTTGGGAATATGTTGAGGGGATGCCTGACTGGGACAATCCTGTACACAACAAAAGCAAAGAACAATGCTATAAGGCCCTGGCAGTCCAGTGTAAAAAAGCCATAATGAAACTTAAGAGCAGCCTCTCAGAAGATAAATGTAAAGATCTGCATGAAAGGTAAGCCTTCAAAGGCATGCTATACGTCATATCTTTATGAAACTTTAGTTCCTTTGTTTTATCTTAGTAAATTTTGAGTTTCATTCAATATTCTTAGAACATATTACAGTCATTTTTCATTTGAAGGATAGAGAGCACAGTCCTGCCAGTTAAAAGTAAATAAAACAAATGCTGTGCTCATCCCAAGTGTAAGCAAATTTACCAGTAACATAACACCACTCACATTTTGAACAACCAGATTTAAAGTGTTTCTTGAAAAAGATTTAAACATTTATCTTGAGCATACATGATGATACCCAGGTCTGCTTTTAATCACTGGAAACAATTTATAAGCTATGAAGCAGGCTTTTTAATTAATTAATGTAAAATGTTTTTCTTCCTTATAACTAAAGGACAATTTTTCCAGCCCTTTAGATGAAATAGACTAAGCATTTTCAACCCGGCACTTCATCCCTTTTCTTCCTAGGAGTGACCAACAAGTTATTTCTCATTACAATGTCAATTCAACAAGACTTAGAAAGAGAAGGAGCAGAAAGAAAAACCCTGATGAGGGGAACTTTCTGATTCAGCATCAACTTTTAATGGCTGAAATTATATTAAATGTATAGAGGAAAGTGAGGAGATTTGATTTTGAGAATTTGGAGTGAAAAAGACAACTCTTAGAGCCAATTAAAATATATCTTCTCCTTAACCCTTTAACTCACATAAGTGACCAAGAGAGAATTTCTCCTTACAACATCAATACAATTTCAAGCAGAAAAGTGATAAGAATAAAAATATATCAATTACTGGATTATTAGTTGATCCCATACCAAATTCTAACTTCAAGATTTGTGTGGCAGACAGTAAAGAGAATTACTAATGAGATCTTGATAGTAAGAGTGTTAAAATTATAATTCTTTATTCTGGGGACATTTGATGGATAAACAAACTTATCAGAAAGCTGGTGTTACCCACACAAAACACTAAATTCTGGTAAGTGATATTCAAGGAAGGGTACAGCAGATGGAAGGGAGAATTAGAAATCAGATATTGGGAGATTAAAGGGCCAAACAAGGGCAGGGATTGTACTCTTGTTAAGATTTTAACTATGGAATTTTGTTCACCATCATTAAATACTTAAAAACAGTTAGCATTACTTGAATATTTTTTCTCTTGCAGGATGAAAAAAGCCAGTGAGCAAAATAACCAAATACAGCCTTGTGTTGACCAGCTATCTGTATTGAAGTCAAAATTTTAGATGAAATTGATGTATAAGAAGCATCCTCTCCATTTTTAATCCTTCTGAAATTGGGATGTAATTTTTGTACAGAATTTTAGTATCTGCCCAGAACTTTATATAAAAAATTGGGATGTGAAGGTAATGTTCATGTACATTGGTTTCTGTTTGTATTTGATATATTGATAGAGAAATTTATATTTTTATCATGAGGAAAGAGATAGAGTACATGTCTGTTAATGTCTTAATTGGTATTGTATAGAAAATAAACATACTTGAAATAATCAGAATGCAATGATTTTCAGACATTGTTTAAGGAGGGTGTGCAATTGCAACTTCATTGTTTGAGCACCAGTGGTACAATTAATTCTTTATTTTTTATTGGATGGCACCGAGAAACGGAGATATAAGAAGTGGAAATCGCATGCAAAGAAGTCAAAATCAATGGAAAACTAATATATTACAAATTGAAATTACAGCATGCCCAATCTAATGTAAATTTTGTGAGTGACTTGCTATTCAATGGTTTGAACTCTCTTTATCCTGACATGTAAACTCATAGTACTGTAGGTATCAATTGTGCTTCAGTTGCTGATCAGTGTTTGTAGTTCAATGTTATTTTATTTTGTAGACAAAAATTAACACATCTTGCTATCGCACTTAAAATGAACAATGTCAAATCAAGAAACTTAAGCCTACATTCTCTCCAAATTTAATGCAAACTTGTGCTTTAGAATATATATCTGCTGAATTGATTATTTTAAGGTTAACCCATTGAGCCCCACACCTTAGAGCTCAGACCACCCCCTGAAATTCCAGAGAAAATGGCTGCTACAGTGAACACACAGACCACTGCCAAAATAATTTAAAATTTTAATGTCTTCATTTCACTCTACTGAAGGGAAACTGCACAAAGTTGCATATTAAATAATATACTTTCCCCCTGTCAAATTTTGTTTTCAACTTGAGCATCAGGGTCTCTCAAAAAAAATTCTAAAGCTAGAGAACGGATTCAACTTCATGATGTACAGCGAGTCATTAGCAAGGTTGCCTTCAGCTTTGAAAGTATTTATCAGTATGATGACTCTCTTTTGCACTCTTATTCCATCAGAATCATGTAAAAAGCTTTCCCTCAAATACAACACCAAAAGACAGATCGCAAATTTCTCCTCAACAAAAGGAATCCTAAACTTTCTAACGCGGGTCAATTTTGAATTTGCCCGCCATAGCGACATCGCGACACGTCACAAGGCGCAGCTATAAAATTACTTTTTGCGAGTCATGAGCAAGAACAAACCAATTTTTACGCCTAAATGAAAAGTTTCACTTTGAACAATGCATATATGTTCTTCGCTTAGGCAAACTTTTGCTCCAAGCGAGTTACAAGGGGGCAAACTTTGCAGAGGAGATCGTTTTGGGCTTCTGCGGTCGGGTCAGCAAGATGTAAATATTTCCCCAGAGTCATGAAGCGGTGCTCTGGGATCGTTTTTTTTAAGCAATCAACTCCAACAAACTCGTCAGAATCCCAGTACATTGCCAGCTGAGGAAGTTCATGGATTCCAATGAGAATGTTTAGCCCGAGATACGCTGAAATTTCCGCTTGAGTAGATGTGAACGATCGATCCCCTTTCGAACGAGCGTACGCAACGGTGTATCGGACGATTTCGTCAATGTAAGCATCGTCGATAAATACATTGAAGAAATCTTTGGCAGTTGCATTTTCTCCGAGATCTCTGGTCGGGCCACGACGAATGGAGAATTCCTCAACATTAATTTGTCGCAATTAGCTAGACCATTGAAGAGCATTTGGTCGGCTTTCTTCTGCGGCAGATTCTTCATCACTACTTTCGTCGCTTCCTTCTTCCTCCTCACTAGCGTATAGCTCAACATTGGAATCGCTTCCCCTTTCTTGCGACCGTAGGTCGAAAAAGTCTTCCATCTCGTCATCCACATTGCGAAGCAAGTTTTGTTCATGCTGTGCTTGACGAGCTTGTCGCTTTTTTCAATTTCTTCGATGATAAAACCAGCGAAGACTTCTTGCTCTTCATCGGATGAAAATTAACTTTCATCAATTCTTCCAGAAGCTATGTCTTAGACCACGACATATTTTTGAAAAATTTGTCAAAAATCGCACGGTTAACGTGGAATAGTGAGTTTGGTCTCAAACGAAAGCTTATTTTTTGCATGTCACGTTTCACTACTTTTCAATACCCAGGGGAGTTTTGTTTCTAAGCTACAGCCAATCAAAACAAGCCATTTCTGACAGGGCGCATGAGGGCGCATTGGAATTTCAGAGGGGTTTTATTTCTGGGCGCATGAGGGCGCATCGGATGTCAATGGGTTAAAATTTAAAAAATTCTAAAAAAAACTGTCCAAGCTAATAAGTTCAACTAAATACAAGTGTAGTGCCTTTTCATTTTCAAGTGTAGGACTGACTACTCAAAATACATCAAATATTCTAGCTCTGGTGTGGTTTTTCTGAAAGTGTCCATGTGATTATGGGCTGTTTGGCATCATGTGACCATACAGATCGAGCATACCATAGATATTCACTACTGCTCTGTTTTTCAAAGCCTATGTTCAAATAGTGAAAGCCTTTCTGTGAAGGTTGATTCTTGATTATACTGAATTGCTATGGTTGCAGTGGAGGAAAACAATCCTATTTATTATGTAATCTGCATGCTACACAAATTGTTTTTTTTTTTTTTATTCCATTCTTACCCTAAAACCTAAATTGCCAAATATCCTCTACTTTTAAACGTTACATCTTCATTCTTTAAGTGTTCATACATGTATCATCCTCCCTTGTCATCTAAGAGGACTCTCTTAGGCTGGACTTCAGTCATCAAACACCAAGAACTTTCCACCACTGACCTCACTCAACTTGGACAGATTTGTTTGATGGCCATCCATAAAGGTGTCAACCACCTCTATGCTCTCTAATTCCATTGGATCCACTTGGTAGGGGTTCTTAGACAATATGAGCAGATCTGCTTTCTTGTTCACCTCTAAGCTACCCAATTCATCATCTTTGTGGATTTGCCAGGCTGCATTTATGGTGTAAGCCTTCAAGGCCTCATGGATGGAAACACGGTATTCTGGGCCATATACAGTCTCCTGATCATCCCTGTGGGTCCGAGTAACCGCCGTCTTCAGGTTTGCCATAGGAAGAGGCCCAGGCCCTGGAAAAGTTGGATGGTCCTGGTGAATGGACCAAAGAAGACCATGTTTGCTTGCTTCTGATAAGGGTGTCCAACGGTCGGTTCGTTCTCTCCCAAAGATATATTCTGCATATGCTTTTGCATAGAAATAAAGATGACACACAAAGAAGGACAAGGCAAGCTTGAGTTCTCCAGCCCGTGCAATGGTATCTACGGTGGCCAATCCAAGATGTTCAATGTGGTGACGTGTGTCCTTGGGATCTTTGCTTATAACCTGTTGGAAACAGCACGTGAAAAAGTGAGTGAGAGGGAATTTAATCCTTAAAGTCCCACTAGCAACGTAGAGAGAATTTCTCCTTTCACATCAGTACGATATCAAGCAGACAAGTAATGAGAATTAAAAAAGTATCAATCAAGGGATTATTGGTTGATCCAATTCCAAATTCTCCAAACTAACATCACATGAAATGTATGGCAGACAGTAAAGATAATTACTAATGAAATCTTGGGAGTTAAAAGGTTAAATAAAAAACAGAGGTGACTGTTGGGTGAACATTTGGTGCATAAATCGACTGCGAGGAACCTTGTTGTCTCAGTCTTTACAGCTACATTATGGCTGTTCATTGTTCTTTAGGTTGCACTGAATATACACACATAGGAATGCTGGGTGCAGGAGGAGTTTTGTGTTGATGACAGGAAATGACTGCTGTCTGCCCTCAATGACCATACTGCCCAATGGTGCTTATATGTTTTTCATGTTACCCAGGTGCGTGTATTTTCTTTCAAGGCGGATAATGCACTGACCACTCGAGCAGCAAGTGCTGCGAGGTCATGGAAGAGTGAGTACCATGGAGTTCGATACTAAAGTCGGATCGGAAAATAAAATTAATAGCAAACATAAGACCCGAAAGCTCTCGAGCCCGAGACCTTGCCGGGTTCGGAAAGGCGTTCTTCAATGCTCACTGAAACAGCCCGAAATCTCACCCGAATTTTCGGGGTTTTACTCGTTACGGGCATGCTTCTGCCTCGCCATCATACCCACTACGGAGTCATATGAGAAAGCACGTGCTGACCGAGTGGTCAGTGCATTACCCGCCTTGAGTGTAGAGAGTTGGTGTTACCCACACAAAGCACAAAAGTCTCGCAAGTGGAAGGGAGAATTAAAAAATTGGAGGATTAAAGGGCCAAAAAAGAGCAGGAATTGTCCTTTTGTTAAGATTCAAACTATGAAATTTTGTTTACCATTGTAAAACACTTTAGAAACTGTTAGCATGACTTGAATTTTTTTCCTTTGCAGGGTGAAACTAGACCCTGTGAGCAGGGTAACTTGGATACCTGGATGGGACTGGATCCCTGGGATCAAGTGTAGTGATACTACAGGTGTTGGACCAGTAGACTAGTGAGCTCAAGTCTGGCCAAGGCCATACACCTTTTTCAAAGGTTGTCATCAGGCGATAGGTGATAGGTCATTCCAAGACGGAAAGGAGTCATGGGTACACAACTCAGTAAATAGTTCTTGCTGAGTGTTGTACATTTGTTTTCTTAACTGGATAACAGTTTTCTGTGTAGTATTCTGTTACAAACAGAGCAAATATAATATGGACCTTCCTTAATCTTACTTTGAAAAGCTGTAATCCAATGATCTAAATCATGTTGAACTGAGTTTCTATGGGCTTCCCTATTAGCTTGGACTTGTGATATAATCTTATCTTTGTCTTCAGGATCCAGTGTTATATACCATTCTGCTCTGCCAGACAAAAGTTTTCCTTTTTCTTCAGGATTCAATGACTTATACCATTGTGCTCCTGTATGCTTTTGTGTAGAATTGAGGGAGTTAAACCATTCTGCTCTCTTTTGTTTTTGTGCAGTATGCAGTGATTTATACCAAATTGCTCTCCTAGACAAAAGATTTCGTTTTTCTGTGGAACCAAGTGATTTATACCAATCTGCTGATTTGGACATAGGCTTTTCTTTTTCTTTGGGAACCAGTGATTTATATCATTCTGCTCTGTGAGATAAAAGCTTTTCTTTTTCTGCAGGATCCAGCGACTTGTAACATATTGCTTTATCTGCAGACAAAACTTTTTTTTTCATGGCAGGTTCCATTTGGGCGTAGCTTTCTTTTTTCCTTTTTGCATGTAGTTCTTTCTGACTATGAGACTTACCAGTATGTTTTACCATTACCTTTTATCTTCCAGCATTTGACAAATTAGTTGAACAACATATAAATTTAATACAATATTCTACATCTTTACTCTGGAATTGTTTTTTTACAATATCCACTATTGACTGAATAAGAAAATCTGTTATTCATTTTTTCAAATATATCAAGTGTGCCATTAGGACTGAATCTTATAATATAGTACTTCACACTTTTGCTTTTGTTTTCATATTATTGTGCTGAAAAATACAGCTGAAGCAATAATTTGAAATCCACATTAAAAACCCAGCATTATCCTTTGTATTATCTGTGATTAACTTCTGAAGCAATAATTTGCTACCAAGAGATGTACAGCATAATTAATTCCTTGTTTCTCCAAATTAAAGGCAACATTAATATCTGCATCACATATTTGAAGTGTCCTTGGGAAATTGTTGATAGTCAGTGAATGGTTATTTGCCCTTGTGAAATGAATTACCAGTTTTCCTTTTTGCTCTGTTTTCGTGACTCATTGCTGTAATTTGTTTTGCTGTTTTTATTCTTACAAAACATTTTTGCAAGAGTTTCAATACTTGTGGATCATCCACACACTTTGCAAACATTTGGCATGCAGACAAGACAGACGTAGTCAATGTTCCCATCGAGAAAAAACACCTTTTAACTGACATCTTCAATTTACTTTATTTGAAACTCTGATCTGAAAATATTTTTTAAACAAGACTTGTTAGTAGTGAGAAGCACAAACCAAGTTTCCTTTCATAACTTAATTTTCTAAATGTCCCAATCACTGGATCTCCCAAAAAATATTACATCTCTTTATTTTTGGTGCAAAATACAAATCCTTCTTTATATACAAATGAAAAGTGCAAGTCACACTTCAATAATAACAGCTCTAAAGTTTACTTGTTGTTCTTCTCTGTCTGTCAGCTATCAACAAAATTGTTTTATACTTCGGACAGTGCATAACTATTTGGGGACCAGAGTTCCAACGCACCTCTGTAATCGCACAGAGTTACTTCTGTCTCTTGTACAAATGTTTCTCCTTTGTAAGACGCACTCTACTCTGTTGTCACCACTGCTTTAAGTTCAGTGAAACGACTGACTGAGGAATCGAGATGGCGGTGTTGGAACGTGTTGCTGAACGCTTTTTACGGTCAAGCTTTGTAGATTTAGGTACTGGTACACTGGGATCATCTAAGTATCTCTTATACTTCCTAATGTGGTATCCTTCTTTTATAAATATGAGGGTTAAAGACGATTTGTAATCGCATTCAAAATTGTGATTGGCTTGTGTTATTTCTCACCTTTGCCATGAACACAACTCAAGTGAGTTTCGAGTCTTTTTTTCCTCGACAACTTTCGGCCACAAATCGTGCATTTGTAGTACGATCGATTCTTGTCGATTATTTCTACAAAGAGTGAGTTCACATCATTATTTATATCACCAAGGTATCAATCGTCTAGAAGCAGAGAACCGGTCGGAGAAGTCAGAATAAAGTTGTACACCTCTCTTAACACCGCAATCGGCAAGCCAGCGGATGCACTTTGCTAGCCAATGACAAGTCCTAAAAGATCCACGTGATCATGCCCGTGATCGGAAACAAAGAAGACTCCATTTGGCGCTCATCTTTGAATGTACTTTTCATCGGCTGATCGCTTTTCTCAACTGTTTTGCTTAATATAACATTTCTAAAGATAGGTTTTATTGTGGTTCAATGGGAAAACGAGAATAGCGTGAGTGTTGTAAAAGAAAAGAAAGTCGTTGGCGCCGTGGAGTTAAAAGAAGAGACAACAGTTCACATATTGATTGGTACAAACAAGGGTCGAGTGGCCATCTGTAAAGCAACGATTTTGAAAGTTTGTGGTGAGTAAAAATTGCGATATTCGTTACGTGATCAAAATATTATAAAAGAATAGATGTAACGGCTTGAATTAAGCTTACATAACGCTCGGTGCAACTGAAACTGGAATAATTCTGAGAATCGAATCGGTCACTTGCATGCCGCAGTTTCTTAAGCTTGTGCTTTACAATGAAATAAATCTATCAGTAAGGTTTCAAGATTCCTTTAGTCACGTTTGGGAACATTCAAGATTCATAATAGGAACTGTTATTAAACAAACCATTTAACATAAAGAAGCCCTCCTTGGTAAAAACAAAATAATGTATTCAGCCCTTTTTTTAGTAAAATCTATGGGAGAGATGTACTAACTTCAATATAAAAGTCATTCAGTAAAATTCCTTGGAATTCCAAGTCCTGTTGGCTATAAACTTGGAATTTCTGGGAATTTCTAGGAATTTCTAGGTTTTTAGAACCAGAGTTGTTATGTTTGGGAATTCCCAGTCCAAATTTACAATGAAAATTCACACCTTTATTCCTAGGAATTCCATTTTGCAAGGGTCTTCACAAAAAGTTTGCATCCATTAGAGTTTTGTTCTTCAGTCTAATGGTAGTAGTGTAGTTCAATAGGTTGCATAGAGTATATGCAGTTTGGTTTCATATTTATGATTTTGCTTTTTTCAACAAGTGTACATTTTTCAACTAAGAAATTGACATACTAAGCATACAAGGCTTTCATGGCTTTCATGCATACCGCTCAATAACATCTTTTAGTGTGGATTGGCCACGAACAATACGACTTGTGTATGCTTCTGTATGCATATTGAGTGTTTGCACCATAGAGCTCCAGGTAATCGTAAACAAAGATATTGCACCTCCATTTCCAAAGCAACAATCCCAGAACAAATACAAAATGGCTGACAAAAGAGTTTTATAAGCAAAAATCTTGTGGTTCATCATGTGACTCGGCCCTGTCCATGCACGACGTCAATCATCATCAAGATAACTCACATGATCAGCATGTGAACACCTTTACCCTCATTGGATCACAGTTAGTTGTCATGGTGTTGAGGGCCCAATGACCACTGTACTATCGCATAATTTTTCCATTTTGTGGCGGGGGAAAAAAAAAAAGGCATTTTATGACTGGGCTACCACAGGTATTCCATTAAAAAGCCAGTCAGCACAGTAAGCAAATGTATCCTTGTGTTGACCAGCTATCTGTTTTGAAGTCAAAATTTTTTAAATGAAATTGCACCATCTCCATTTTTAATCCTTCTGAAATTGAGATGGAATTTTTGTACAGAATTTCAGTATCTGTGCCTAGAACTTTGTATAAAATTGGGATGTGAAGAAGGTACTGTTCATGTACATTGGTTTCTGTTTGTATTTGATATACTAATAGAGAAATTTATATTTTTATCATGAGTAAAGTGATAGAGTACATGTTTGTTAATGTCTTGGTATTATATATGAAATAAACATTCTTGAAATAATCAGAGTGCAATGATTTTCAGACATTGTTTAAGGAGGGTGTGCAATTGTAATTTCATTATTTAAGCACCAGTGGTACAATTCATTACTTATCTTTGATTGGACGGCACTGAGAAACGCAGACATAAGAAGTGGAAATCGCATGCAAAGAAGTCAAAATCAATGGAAAACTAATATATTACAAATTGAAATTACAGTATGCCCAATCTAATGTAAATTTTGTGAGTGACTTGCTATTCAATGGCTTGAACTCTCTTTATCCTGACATGTAAACTCATAGTACTGTAGGTATCAATTGTGCTTCAGTTACTGATCAGCGTTTGTAGTTCAATGTTATTTTATTTTGTAGACAAAAATTAACACACCTTGCTGTCACTCTTAAAATGAATAATATCAAATGAAGAAACTTAATGCCTACATTCTCTCTAAATTTAATGCAAACTTGTGCTTTAGAATATATATCTGCTGCATTGATTATTTTAAGGTTAAAATTTAAAAAATTCTCAAAAAACTGTCCAAGCTAATAAGTTCAACTAAATACAAGTGTAGTGCCTTTTCATTTTCAAGTGTAGGACTGACTGCTCAAAATACATGAAATATTTTAGCTGTGGTGTGGTTTTTCTGAAAGTGTCCATGTGATTATGGGCTGTTTGGCATCATGTGACCACACAGGTAGAGCATACCATAGATATTCCCTACTGCTCTCAAAGAGAGCAAAGCCTATGTCCAAATAGTGAAAGCCTTTCTGTGGAGGTTGATTCTTGATTATACTGTATTGCTATGGTTACCGTGGAAGAAAACAATCCTATTTATTATGTAAGTCAGATAAGAGAGATAAATGAAATGTGCATGCTACACAAATGTTTTTGTATTCCATTCTTGCCCTAAAACCTAAATTGCCAAATATCCTCTACTTTAAATGTTCCATTTTAGTTCTTTAAGTGTTTATACATGTATCATCATCCCTTGTCATAAGAGGACTCTCTTAGGCTGGACTTCAGTCATCAAACACCAAGAACTTTCCACCACTGACCTCACTCAACTTGGAAAGATTTGTTTGATGGCCATCCATAAAGGTGTCAACCACCTCTATGCTCTCTAATTCCATTGGATCCACTTGGTAGAGGTTCTTAGACAATATGAGCAGATCTGCTTTCTTGTTCACCTCTAAGCTACCCAATGAAGCCCGGGAGAAGGGTTTTTTGATTCAGATAGATAACTTTCGTCGTCTCACCCACTAGGGCAAACACTTCATCTAGTTTTCCTACCGCTGTAATGAGGTTTCCTGTGACGGCTAGAGCTTCAGCAGAAGGGTTTTTTTCATCCATAGTGATAATACTACCACCATAAAGGATAACATCAGCTGTAGAAGACATTTTTAAGCGAGCGTTTCCCACGAAGTCTTTCAACTGCGAGGCTATAAGATCAATGTTTCAGAACAGGTTTGACCTGAACAGCTTAACCCTTTCACTCCCAAGATCCAATTAGTAATTCTCCTTACTATCTGCCATACAATTCTCATGATGTTAGTTCAGAGAATTTGGTATTGGATCAACTAATAATAATTGATATTCTTCTCTATTCTCATCACCTGCCTGCTTGATATTGTATTGATATTGTGAGGAGAAATTCTGTCTTGGTCACTTGTGGGATTGAAAGGGTTAAGCTCAAATCAGCTTGAGTTTCGTTGGGAAAAATTTACAATCCCAGCGGGGTCTAACAGATTACTGCTTGGACATAGTTTGATGCTACTCTGGTTTGCAGATTTAATGAATGTAACCGAAGAAGTTACAATTCATAGACCCAACGTTTCGACACTCCTGTCTAGTGCCTTCAATGAATAAATGGAGTCGGTTAGCTGTCCGCCCACGCTCCTTTAATCGTGACGATGGCGGTTTGCTTCCTGACGCCTATTTACACCTCGTCAGAAAAAAGGCCGCTAATTAGTGATCATATAAAAGGACCTCTTGTTGCAGCGTTTAGATCACCCCTGATGAAGGCACTAGACAGGAGTGTCGAAACGTTGGGTCTATGAATTGTAACTTCTTCGGTTACATTCATTAAATCTGCAAACCAGAGTAGCATCAAACTGTGTCTGTTAGTCCACCTGGTTGCATGTGAACTTTAATATAGATTACTGCTTATATGTTTTTCAGCTTACTCAGTGGCGTGTATTTCCTTTCAAGGCGGATAATGCACTGACCACTCAAGCAGCAAGTACTGCGAGGTCATGGAAGAGTGAATACCATATAGTTCGATACTTAAGTAGGATCGGAAAATAATATTAATAGCAAACATAAGACCCGAAAGCTCTCTCTTGTTCCCATGGTCCTCTACCGTTCTTCCCTGAGAAAGTACAGAAAGAGGGAAAATCTTGGGAACAAGCCTGGGAGAAATATTTGGCTCACACGTTTCAAAATTCCCTCCACCATTTCCTCTCTGAAAAAAGAAAAAGAAAACTTAACTAAACAACGAACCATGTCAATAAATGTTTAATTCCTAAAATTCAATCACATGTAAGGTTTTGTCTCATATTCCAGACAAGACACTATATGATTAATGTTGAAAAGTTTAGGGGGGAAGCTCTTACTTCATGTATGCCTGTTGGTTTTAGTCGGTCGCATCGAAGCATATACAAAAATTGCATGGGAGAAGAAAATACAAGTTAAGATATAGATGACATCTGACGTTAGTCTTTGAGGACACGGATTGAATTTCTACTTACACTACAACACTACATACAAGTTACCGTTTACTTGTTCATTTCTCTCCAGAGACTTTCTCAGGCGTAAGATTGGGCTCATGGTTCACCAAGAACTTCCCATCGAGGATCTCCATCGCGCTCAATTTGGACAGATTTATCGGGAAGCCGTTCCGAGAAGGTTCACACCACTTCTATGCGCTCTAATTCTACTGGTTCTACTTGGTAGGGATTCTTAGACAATATGAGCAGATTCTTGTAGCCTGCAGGACAAAGAGTATCGGCGATCGTCGCTTCAGTACCAGATGACAACAATGACACGTCTGTCAATCAAGCTGATCGACGCTCGCCGGTCAGGCCAATCCTCTGTTTTGTTGAGTTCTTGCCGTGCAAGATGCCGAGAGTTTCGACAGTGATACTTCTGTCGCAGAATTCGGTTTGCGAAAGGTTTGACCTTTTAGGACGAGGCTCTTTGTTTGGAAAATGAATTTGTATGATCGATTCCACAGCTTATTTGGATTTATAATAAGAAAAAAAATCTTAAAAGAAGAAAGGAATTAAAATGTTTGCTGGACTAAAATGTCATGCATGAGAAAAGCGTTACCCAAAATGAATTTTTGAATGCACCTTTTTATTCAAAAAGCGTGCAAAAAGAAACCAAAACCACATTTTGTGCTGTGACGTACATTCCCACGGTTGGTTTAAGTTTTTTTAATCCATATTCATGAAACCTCAGGCTTTGCCTCGTTTCAAACTATATGTGGCCACGTAAAGTTGTGAAGCCGTAGACAAGCTGAGTCCAAGCTGCGTTTTTTCCAAGTCACTCTGCAAAGAAGAAGCAAAGTGCAAAAAATAAAATAAAAGGTGAGCATTAACCTGTACGTACCTTTTGCGCAAACTTTCGAGATAAAACAGTTTTAGAGTACGAGTGGAAGGGTTTCCACGTGCGTTTAGGTTTCCGCCTCAAGTCGCCTCTTCGACATTATTTTTGCTAAACGTTTCGGATAACAGCAAGAAGACTCAGGCATACATGCTTTCGTGAAAGCGTTTTCAAGATTACTTTTGGTACCCGCTACAAATAAGAGATACAGTACATATTTTCATTGCAATCACAATATGGGTTAAGTGACAATAAACCGCTGAAAATTCATAACTTAAACTGACTAGAGACTGAACATGACCAAAAAGAATAACTTTATTAGACCATAAGTATCAACGGCTGAATGTCTGTTTTCGTTTCTTGTTCAGCTCGATCGAGACTACGTGAAGTCAGCAAAAAAGGGAATTAAGCAGAATTCACAAGCCACGGATTCTCAAGCACTAGGGACCACCAGGAAGATAAGAGCCTAATCATAAAAGCGCTATAATATTGCGATAAAATGGTGACTTGTGTACTGAGTGGGTATGCAAAATATTTAGGAGATAATGTAAGACAAATTTGTTTACAAAGTAGCTGATTAGGGAACTCGGCAATTGAAGCACAAGTTCTATTCAATTTGGCAAGAGACTTTCTCTCTGAAATTTGGCCATGAGAAATATCGATCGGGTGTTTCGGCTTTACGTAGATTTTAAATTCTGCAACTGGGATGTGTCATGCATTTTCATCGGGTATGCGGGTGATATTAGATCCTCGTAGTAAGTAGCACCGCAACTTCAGGTCTTGGTGATCGAGAACGATGTTCAGGTGACTTAATAAGTCAAAATTGGCAACCATTTTGGTTTATACCTTACGAGTGATTCTTATATCAAAAATTATATAAGGCAAGAGTTCCTTTTTTCTTGCTTTCAGGACCTAAGCAGTGCCACTTACCAAAACTAAATTCAATTTGTATTTAATTTAAGTCTTCGTTCTCAAAAAAACAATTGCTGGTTCAATTTGTCTAATTCGAGATTTTGAGCTTATAATAAGCAACTATGCAAACAATTTATTTGACTTTTCAGTGTTGTATTTTTGACAAAGGTGATGTACTCCAGCATAATGCTAAGCCTTTTAAGGGGAAGTGAAACATTTTTGGTGCATTCTTGAAAACAAAATATCGGCATAGAGAAAATGACTGCAAGAGATCATTATCGGCAAAGAAGTTTGATCAAAAATAAAAAATTTGGCTTTGTTGAAAACTGATTTGAGCCCCAAAGAAGTCATACTTGCGCTATTGATAAAACATCTGAGTAAACTTTCGTGTGAGAATTCGAGTTCCACTCGTGCAGTTTTCAATTAATTGTTGAAAATCAAAACCATGGTAATCAGAACAAAGATAAAAATCATCATCAGCCAACGACAAGTCGAAGGTAGGAAGCGCGGGAAAACGCTAGTGACCGAGAGGAGATTGGTTTCTAGTTTCGCATCTGATTGGTTGTTGAGATAGAGGCGCGAGTTTTCTATACCAAGTAAAGCAAAGCTAAGGCAACCCAGGATCACTTTCGATACTTATTAAAAACTGCTCTTAACCAACCCTTTACGCCCTATGATCAGTAGGCATATTCCCCATACTGTTTTCTATACATTTCCTAAGGTGCTGACGAGGAGATTTTGCTTAACCATCAAGAGCTCCTGTACTTGTTGATCATTTCCATTGTTCTCATGACCTTAATGTTTGATTTAGAGGTGATATTGTAAGGAGAAATTAGATGCTGGTCACTCTTTGGGGTTAAAGGGTTAAACTAAACCTCAATTATCATAAAGTTTTATTTATTCAGTTTATTTTTCAAACGGTCAGTTTTATCGAAACTAGATTGCAAACTTAGTATTTATTTTGCCTGCCTTCATTAGTAACAAAAATAGGAGGTCCCACGTAGGAAAGTACACGGGAAAAATGAAAAAAAAATAAAGACAACAATAAAAACTACATCCATTCCGCCAACTATACAAAAAAAACTAACATTATTAGCTGCAAAAATAAAATGAGAACCAGCAATTATTATTTTGAGAACTATATTGATTAATCGCTGTTTAGCTAGCTAATGTTCTTACACATTGGAAGAGAAGGTGACGAAACATCTTTGGCAAAACACAAACAAAAAAAATTGCTTTCGGCAACCGATGATTAACAATGTTCAATGAAACGAATACTCTGTACATTCAACCAATGACAATTTTACTGATTTGGACAAAGAAGTAACGAGACTTGTTTACAGAGAAAAAAAAAAACCAGAATTCAAGATTTCAAGATTTATATCCAACACGGACAAATTTCCATGATATTCTACCAAATCATTTGGACATGAAATGTTGAGTGACACCTTGAATTTACGAATAGATGAAATGTGTTGTATTTTTTTAGTGAACTCCTTTGGACGGACGAATTGTCTTGAAATTTCTACAAAATCAAATATATTGAGTTTAGACTAAAGATGATTTGCCATTGGCAATCATTTATTGATAGAAAATTTTCAATAATTTTCATTATAAACGAATTGTTTTGATATTGTACTTGACAAAAGGCTGAGGAATTTTAATCAGAGATGTTTCCTGCGCCTCTTTCCTTTCAACGTGTAGAAATAATCTTAAGGAACATGGCAAGTCATTATCACTGAGAATCAGAGCTAGAAAATCGCTCAATGTTAAGTATAGAGGAGAAAATATAAAGAAATTTGAAATAATTTCAACTTTGGCTCTTTCCACAAGATTTTCTTACTTGCCATGTTGCTTAGGATCAGTTGAGAAGTTTTGCTACATTTTGGCAATTTTGTTCAAGGTATAAACAATTCAGAGAAATACAGAGTTGGTTTGAAACTTCGTTTATGGAATACAAGAAATATGGTAATTTTAGAATGACAAGCAAAAACTCCCACAGTTCAGCTCTTGAGTTCAGCTAAAAGCCGCAAGGACGCAGATTGGATGGACTAATAAATTTCGGCGAGAAAATATCAGTCATAAAAACCACTTAAAACAGCGTCGTTCGTGTTAACAACATAGACCAGATTTGGTGATAAATATTTTTGCAAGATTTTTTCTAGTTTAGACGGTTAATTTTTTTTTAGAAGAGAAAACACTCAAATTTTCGACATAATGATCTTAACCAACCCTGTATTTCATGCTTTGTTGGTACTATGATATAAAACTGGCCAGAAAAAAGCAAACTGTTTTCGCAAACAGAATCTCGTACTAGACTTGACTAAAATAATGAAAAATCATTCAAAATTGGATTACATCTTTACGACTGAGCAAAAAGATGTACGAGATTTTTTTTGTTTACCATTTAGCGGGAAATTTTACATCAAAACTACTTAAATTTTTTTGCGAAAATGTGAGGGGAAACTCCGTGCAAATTGTCTCAAATTTTTCCGCCAAAAGTCTTAGTATGTAAACGAAAAAAATTTTGTTGGCACCTTTTCATTAAAAAAAATTGAAAATTACTTACTTAATTAAGTGTAATTCGAATCGCATTTTCAACACATAGGAGAATTTGTGAAAATAAAACAGTGTGCTTTACTGAGTATACAGTGCAATACAATACTTCACATAGAGTAGTCACTTTATTTCATTTATAATAGCAATAATACAACAATAGAATACATTATGTACTTATTGACAATAGTATTTCGGATAGTCGGAGTGTTTTCCATTGTTTTACCGTTTCTATTTTTCATGTCAAAATTTGTTTAACATGCATCAATTTTCAAAAATTTGACATGGAGGAAAGAGAAATTCTGTGTCTCCTTACAACATTGTCAAGGTTCTGCTTTTGCTGTGGCTTTACTTAATTCAATTTTTTATTTCACTTGATGGAAATTGTTTCAACCCAAAGATTGTTTTAATTGATAAACATAGTTTCGAAGTTTCAAAAGAGCTCAAATTTTGTACTTTTTTTCTGCGGAGTTCTGGGTGTTTTTCCTTTCAATTAGCCCATATTGTTTTCTAGAGAAAAAAAAATAATAGAATGCTAGTTTAAGCTCGGTGAAAGCTTGTTCGACTCGAAGCAGGTCGTTAATGATCAACTTATTCGTTCGTAAACGAATTTTGCTAGCCCTTAAAATTGCGTGTCATGTACCAGCCATATTGCCGGAAAAAAAAGCCGAGTATGAGTATAATATTTTTTTTCAAAAGAGTAGACAAGAAATCGTTATTTGCGACCGTGAAATTGTTGAAAAATTTGTACCCATTGCTGTTGAACCAGTTTTTAAGAGGCAAACACTTGCGTTTACTGCGCACCTTCTTACTCTGGCTTAACCCTTTAACTCCCAAGATCTCATTTGTAATTCTCCTTACTATCTCCCATACAGTTCTTGTGATGTTAGTTTGGAGAATTTGGTATTGGATCGCCTAATAATTCCCGAATTAATATTTTTCTTTGTTCTCATCACTTGTCCGCTTGATATTGTATTGATATTGTAAGGAGAAATTCTGTCTTGATCATTCATGGGAAATAAAGGGTTAAAAGTAATTTGTAATTCTACCTTCACAGAATGCAAATCTTAAAAGTCTCTTCTCTTGTCCACTTGCCAGGCATGAATTAAACTTTTGACTAGTAATCGAAGGACATTTGCACAGAATACTGAAAGAAGAGAAAATAAACTTTAAACAAATAGTTTAGACCAGGAAGGTCCTCAAATAATGTTATGCCCAGTTCCTGATGAGATCGCTGAGAACACAGTTGAGCCTAATCTGATAAAATTTAGCGCACGGTGTATGATTGAGAAGCAATGAGGAGCAGTACACAATGGCTTTAAATAATACATGCAATAAAAGATGTTTCCTGAAAACTTATACTCTCGGACTGTTATCAACATATTACTCTCCGAATACCATGTGGTAAGAGAAGCGTCTAGACTTCGATTTTGTACATTAAACAAATTATTGCTGATCCGCACGAGAAAAAAAAGAAGGACAACATCGCGCAAATTCAACGCCGCCAAAATTTAACAAATCCTTTAAAATCCCAAGAGGCCGAGAGGGCAGTTAGGAGTAGGCTTTGTTCTGGCTTGTTGCTGTTGGATAGCAAGGCGTTCAACTTTCAAGATTTATTAGATTTAATAGAAATCACTGCGATTAGCGTTTATTCGAATTCAACAACTGATAAAATTTGAACATGTTCATCACTTGTCCGTTTTCTGTACATTCTTCTGTTGCTCAAAAGGGAAATCGTTAAAACTTGTTTTCAGTAAAACTTTCAATTACCTCTAACGTTTCCAACCACAGAATAAAAATCAACGCTTCGTGGTTTAGTCTTATCATCATTCATAGCGGTTTAGTGGAACAGATCCCAGTAAGGGGGTCTTACAAATCTGTGACATTTAGAAGAATTCCGACATTTTTAAAATTGATATCAAACCCCCAGACTTCCTGTTCCCTTGGATAACTCAATGCCATCCAATGAGTACGAGGAAATTCCTACACATGTTGATACTAAAACGTAATCTCTTTCATGAAAAATATTGTTTTAAAGCCTTAACTCTTTCACTTTTAGATCTCATCAGTAATTCTCCTTCCTGTTTTCCGTAAAATTATTATGATGTTGGTTCAGAGAATTTGACACTAGATCAACTAACTCTTAATCCTCTAACAGACATTTTTGCTTGATGCTTGTCAGTTGTTTTCCTGATACTGTATCGAAATTGTAAGGAAAAATTTTGCCTCGGTCAGTCATAGGGGTTAAAGGTTACATGAACTTAGCATGGGTTACGTAACCTATTGTGCGGGGTGTTGCACGTTATGTCGTTACAATTGCTTCATTAGCAGAGAGCTGGTATATTTACGGCGTTGCTTTCATTCATATTCATTCGCGTCATACGAACGTCTCTGCGCCCTCAAAATTAAATACCCAATGAGTGAGGGCTGTCAGTTTTTCAAATACATATTTACAAAGTAAAGAGTATGCATAAGAGTCGGTGCGTTTATTATATTATAAGTCGTTTGCTTGCTGTATTTTTGGAGCCTTTCAGAGCTTCTGTAATTTTGCTGTCAGTTTTTCATGTACATGTTTGCAAAGATTATGCATAAGAGTTAGTGCGTTTATTGTATTATTAGTTGTTCTGTAATTTCCTGCTCTAAAACGTTTCGCTCTCTTGCAACTCTTTCATAGATTGCATGCTTGCGTGTTCTATAGGGTGCGAAATTACAATCACAGACTCGAAAGGCTCTTACGTATAGAACTGAGTTACAGCAATTCGAATACGAAAGAAGAGTAAATGTTCCTCTTAACAACAACTCTTAAAAATTTCAATGATTATCGTGCACTTCTCTTTTCTTATTACTCAACAAAAGAAACCAAGTCTACTTGATGTGAAAGTCAGGGGCACCAACAAACACTCCAGCTACCAAGAACAATTCGTTGGATAATGTTTTAAATGTGATTGTGTGGTAGCCTGGCTGAACTCTATGCCCAATCGTGTCGTACCGATTCCTTCTCATCTGAGTAGAATTGGTTTGAATTGTTTCGTTTTTATGATTGTCGAGCCATATTGCAGCAATGCCTCCGTTATGTTTTGTCAAAACTGTCACTGACCGGGTGCGAAACGAATTGTCACCAACAATCGGAGGAACATAGATCTTTAGCTTAAGGACGCTGGAGCGTATCCAGGCACACCACCCCCCTTGGGAATCAGTGCGAAGTTCTCTAGCGACTCTTTTAACATTCTGTTTTTGTCCGTACACTTTGAAACATGGCGAAAAGTCAGTTTTCTCTTTAATTTCAAATTTGAGATTAGAGTGGTGAAGCTTCTTGAATAAATTCGGCGTTTTCCCCGTCCAACACAATGGCTCTTTTAAGGCTTTGGTTTCACGTTTTATAAAAAATAAGCTCGGGAGATTGAAGCTTCCGTCATTGCCTCTGACATGATTGATAGAAAGCGGATTTATTCTGGTGTCGTCGTAAGCAATCTCTTGGTAAATGTTTTTCACATATTCAGTCATCATGTAAGAAATCTGAGCATGCGCCTTAACACCTATATGTTTACCATCTGAGCCTGCCATGCTTGAGTGCATTACTTTCCATCGACCTTCCTCTTTCCTACAAATTATTTCTCTCAAATTGAATGATGTAATGTCGTAATGACGGGCAAGTTCTTTTTGACCAAAATCGTCGAGGGTAACACAAGATGGATTTTCCACCTTTTTAGTATACGGATTAACTCCGAAATCACGTACAACGTTTATGTAAAAGATCACAGGTGCTGAAGAATATGCAAGAGCTTGTCGCGTCAGTTGTTCCAGTGGTTTCGCCGTCTCAAGTGCTATATCGTTAGATGATAATTCTATCAACACGAAATCGAATCTCGCGCCTTCAGGAATAAAAGTTCTGCAGCAAAACGCGAAGAAATAGCTATCCGTGTCTCCGATTGTCAGGGCAGTTACCTTCAAAAAGGATTTTGCAAAACTACCAAAGGTTTCGTTCCACCATTTCTGAAATACTTTGAAATACAATCCATCCAGGCTGTTCTCGTCAAGTCCTAGTTTTCCTCCCGCGCTATGAGAGCCTCCGATCACCAACACGCTGATGTTTTCTCCCCGTAACGCTTTCATCAGAACATGTCTGAAGCGATCAGAATTACCAGCTTGAATACTTCTTGATAACAGCGTTTTGTCAGAGGTTATAATGCTAAATTTATTCGGCAGTTTGAATATTTTTTCTAGTTCCGAAATTGTAACTTGCTTAGGAACTGGTTTGTTGAGCGAAAATTCAAATTGCTTAATTGTGTGAAGATGATATAATAAAATGAGGATAAAAACCAGAGAGCAGCACCTAAAAAAGGTAGACTTTGACATCTTTTAAATTGTATTCGGCTGGCTTTCCCAGCTGTGCTGTTAGGATAAAGAAAACTCTATCTCAATTTGGACAATTTGAATTGTGCAAGTATCTTATCACAAAATCTGAACTAGAGGCAATATTCATAAACAACTTACTGTGTCTGATTGAGCTTGCTAATATGCGTTGCGAACCGATGAGTTGGTGAAGGGAAAGAACAGTTTTATCGCAGCGTGGTGGAACCGATTTGCATATTTTGTTTATTGATTCCTAAATTTTGACGTCATGGCGCTAAAAAATTCAGTTCTAAACAACGCGGACTACAGGCGGCCCAAGCTCCAGCTGTGAGATGATCATCTTACGCAATAACTTTCATGGCGGAATTATAAGAGTTTGTATGGGAATATTTACGACCGCTCTAAGAAATAAAAGAATACGTCAAATTCTCCTAGCGTATTGCTTGTTATCTGACCGCTTACTTTGATGAAAAGAACACATTTTAGCGGGTTGTCCATTTCGAGGTTTTCAACGTACATAAGAAAAGCCCAAGGCTGAGCACTCCATTTCCGAACGCCCGATCTGAGTAGCGAAAAATTCCAGCGCAAAATGACCGGGCGGCCACAAATCCAACGCAGAATCCAAGCACATATACTGTAGTTTCATTTAAATTCACTACAAACTCAATCTTCCTCGTGCAACCGACGCTAAGCCGCAGTTTTCTTCAAAAATTTCCAGTTTAGAAGTTTCTAACAGCCCGCGTCCACATCAACCTTGACACACGACCGTTGAAAATCAGCTAGGTCACCTTGCCTCCTTTTTAAACTGAGCCTCGCCGGGGACCCCACTGTAACTTGGTACCGGTGGTGCTACGACAATTTCTTCATGCCAAGTTACAGTGGAGTTTTGTTAAAATGCTTGTCAATTTGTTAAAACAATGTTATTACTCACACATTCTTGATCAATTTGAGTTTAGTTATCTTGGTGTTGTTGTTGTTTTTGTGATGAGGTCAATCAGAAAAATAGGTGATTGGGTGTGGACAGAAAAATAGCAAAGGGTTTCCCATCCTTTGTCATGTGAAGACAATGTTATAAAAATTAGTAGTAAAACCAGCAGCAATTTATGTTTATATTTCAGCCATTCTGTGACATGTTGATTTCTGTCAAGGAAGCCTTTCCATTCTCCATATCTCAACAACCCCTGGAATGCAAACTGACTGCTGTCCTCTCCCACTGTTTGTGGCTTTAAAAAATGTGATCCATGGAACAGTATTGATAACCACAAATTTTAAGCAATGTTTATTCATATATATGTGCAGATCAAAGCTTTCACATGTCAAAATGTTATACCATGGTATTACAGATTGTTATTAATGTAATAAAATTATCAAATTCAAAGATCTTGGACCCCACTGAGCATGCGTTGTGGAGAATGTTAGAAGGGTGAACTATTAATGAAACTAGTCACACTGCGGTATCAGTTGAGATCATACCGGGGCATACTCCTAATGGACAATACCTATAGAACAAAAAAGACACTCGGGGATAGGGCGTTTGAAAATGCTGCGCCCAAAGTATGGAATCGACTCCCTTTAGAAATTAGACAATGTCAATCATTGAACATTTTTAAAGTTTTACTAAAGACACATCTTTTTAAATTAGCTTTTTATTAGTTCTTTTATTAACTCATATTCTACTTTTATTGTTTTCCGAAAATTGTAAATTATTATTATTATTATCATTATTTGGACTAGCCATTTATTACTTTAAGATTTTAGTGTTGTAATGCGCACTCGATCATATCTTTATCGCATGCTAGACTGCGCAATATAAGAAATAAACATCATCATCATCATCATCATCATCATCACTGTATCTGTTGTTTTAGTTCTGTTGCAGTTTATTTAAACTAATGTGATGAACATAAAAGTAATGTTCACTTAAGGTGAGGATAAAAGGAGGAATGAGTCGCAGAATGGCATGTCTTATGGAATGGCACAATTTGTTGTGGAGTATGCCATCCTTTACGTTTACCTCTAACCCTCACCCTAACCCTAATGTTTAAAAGTACATAGTCTAGGGCTGGCTGTGATACTATATTCAGTATGAATTTTACCATTTTATGTACTCATTCCACCTTTAATCCTCACTAGTGTTTACAAATAGCTTATAATTTGTTGTTTCAGTTACTTTATACACAGAATATGTTTTAATTTATAATAATCAATAATAAATGTCTATATTGCTCATTAGATAAAAACACTTATCTGATGTTACAGGATAAAACAAAATTTCATGTGTAATAACTGTTACATTTTGAACTCTTAGTTTTCATAGGCTCTGGTTGCTGAAAAAGGGCTGACCCTCTTATCAGCGAGCAGAAATTCGATTTTTGTACTTGATTTTGTAAAACCAAGCCATGGATAATCTCTACCACTTTGATGTAAAGGCCTATTCCATGACAATCAGACTGATCAAATGAGATAACTTGAGGTTGAAAAAGATTGAAAGACTCTTTAGACAAGGAGCATGGTATTTCTGGAACTTCAGCTATCTCCTCTTTCTTCCCCAGCATATTCTTCACAAGGTGGAGGACTGTGATATTCAATTTCATAGGATAATGCTCCTTCAGGTACATCTTGGTACAAATGATAGTGATTTAAGCCATACATCCAGAGTTGAGCAGGTGTCATGTTTGATTAAAATCTGAGAGGATTGTTATCAAAGGCATCTTGAAACAAGGATTGTTGCAACTTTATTCAAGGCATAAATACATATTACAGACGATATAGGTGTAATTCATTGCTTATCTCAACGTACCCTTTGTCTTCAAGAAACCAAAATTGATGGTAAAACACGTTCCCAGGTCAAACGAATTCCAAGTAAGAATGCTTTCATTCTGTGAATGCTACAGTTCGGAAAATTTTGCAAGGTTCTCTTCACAAAGCAATTCAAACAATCGTCAGAAATACCAGTATACTTTGGCACCTCCTTCCGTAACTTAAACAGTTGAATTCATCCACAAATTGTTTTCCTGCATTTGCCAACCATCTCTGCAATTTTTTCAAGTAAAAATTCACACCTTGAGCACAAATTAAAAATTCTCTCGTGGTACCTCAAAAGGACAGTGAATAGTGGAAAGTGCTTTAGATCAACACCCTGGATTGACCATTGTCTCGGGCGGCGATACTAACAAATTGGATGTAAATGATCTTTGTCAATTGACAGGATGGAATTCCTTGATGAACTTTCCAACTAGGGGTGTTGCGTACTTGGATAACGTCCTTACAAATCGACCGGACTTATTTGGGAAATGTGCCCCGTTTTCTATATCAATAACACGGCGGTCTTTTTACCAGCGGGATCAAAACTCAAACCTGTTCGCCAAAAAATTCGCATCCGGGATTGCAGAAAACACTGAAAGGAGGCGTTATACTTGGAACTTACGGGAGAGACTTGGGATAGTGTCTTGGGAACAAACGATGTGAATAAGGCTGTGAAGAACTTGGAAACTCTTATTCACAGACACATGGACAAGTGCATGCCATTCAGAACAGTTCGCATCTCATCGCGTGATCCGGCGTGGGTGACACCCCTTCTCAAGCCCTTGATCAGGTCTAAATCTAGGATTGGTCAAAACAGGGGGGGGGGGGGTCGGCTTCAAGAGATTAACAGGAGAATAAGTTAAGTTATCAGTGAGAACAGGAGAAATCTCCTTCAGGCACCTGTAGGAGCTAGGGAGTGGTGGAAACACGTGGATAGCCTGTCACAGCGCCGGTGTTCCTCGGCTAAGGTTACATTGGACATGCAGTCTCTGGCTGAGCTGAATGATTATTTTGCTGAATTGTGTTGGGACAGTGCGTATAAACAGCCTACACCTACCCTAGTTGAGAGTGGAGTTCAAGTTCCTGAGATTTAAGAAAGACAGATATGGAACTGTTTGCAGCGCCCGAAGAAAACCGCCACTGGACCGGACCTCATACCGTTCTGGGTGTGGAGAGACTACGCGGAAATTTTTACACCTTTAATTTGCAAGATCTGGAACTTATCCCTGAGGTTCAGTACCTGGCCCTCATCGTGGGAAAGAGCTGTAATTGCACGCGCATTTGAGAAATCCGTGCATAACATTCACGCGCGGGACACTGTTGAGCAAAATCTGAGCTCAACTTAGTTTGCCTACAGGACAGGGGGAAGCTGTATTGACGCGCTCCTCAGTATGCAACACACCGTCTATAGTCATCTAGATGACCCTAAGTGTAAAGCCGTGCGTTTGTTTGCCATAGATTTCAGTAACGCGTTCGACAGCGTTAATCATGAACTTTTGTCTTATAAGCTTAAGGGTATACCGTTAAATCCATTCATAATCAATTGGTATTTAAGCTTTCTTGAGAATCGTCAACAGGGCATTATTTATAATAGTTTTCAAGGACAATGGAAATGTGTCAACAGGGACAGTACACAGGGCAGTGTGAGTGGTCCGTACTTATTTAGTATTTTTATTCATGATCTGGAAATCAGCATAGATAATCGTCCAGCCCTGTTTAAATACGCGGACGACTCTACTGTCGTTGTTCCAGTTTGGAGTGATGGCCACTGTCGTACGGATTTGGTGGATCAGTTTTTAATTTGGTCTGAGGAAAAAAGTATGATTTGTAATCCGTCGAAAAGTAAAGAAATTATTTTTCGCAAGGAAGGTTTTATTCAGGATATTGCGCAAGTTAATAACATTCCGCAATGCACGAAGCTGCCCATTTTAGGTGTTACGTTTCAGGAGAATTGTAAATATAGTGAACACGTACGTGCTAAGTTGATTAAGGCAAATAAGTGTCTGTTTGAATTAAGATCTTTACGGAAGGAAGGTTTCAGTTAAGCGCCTTAGTTTTACCAAATTTCACTTATGGTCTACCTGTTTATGACGCTACAGACTCAGATTTCACGGTCATACAAAACTTTATGGACAGATGCTTTAAAAGGAAATACATATCTTAGAGAATGGACATTCGAGAACTTTTAGAAAAGCCAGATAAGAAGATTTTCAAGGTACGTTCAGTAACGTCATTCCGAAGAAGAAAGAAACAAAGTACCAACTCAGAAACAAAAGTGCTCATCGCCCGGATATAAAGACTGACAGATTTAAGAATGTTTTTTTAAAATAGGCATATCTTTAAATATAATCTTTGATCTTTCTATTATTTTATGTTGTATATCTTACGTATATATATACAACATGTCCTATGTATTTTTAGACTCCTAACTGGTGATGTAACTTAAGATATGTCTTTTTATCTTAGGAAGAATAAAGATTGATTGATTTATTGACGACACGAACAAAGGATACCAATTTAGTCCCCAATGTGACTCCATATTAAAAGGTCAATTACTTCTTCAAAGTGGTCGCCTTTGTTCAAAGAAAAAGGAGTTTTACGCGCTGAAATGGTGTACTGCTTTGTCTCGACATGCAATTATTCATCGGAACAAGCGCCGAAAAAGGAAAAGACGAGTACAAACGATAGATCCATCTGACAAGGTTAGGTACATTCTTCATTGATAATCTTTCCCTCTAAAAACAACATAAAATGCGATAATTTTTTAATAGCCTGCAGTGCAGGCGTCTTGTTAGTGCGAGCTAACGTTAACGTTAAAAGCTCGGGATCGTTTGTTTGACCGGCCATTTTTTATTTGCAGTTAGAGTGGACAGTGGGGGGAGGGGGCGGGGGAGGGGAGAAAAGACGCCTGCTCGAAGAGGCTGTTAAAATGCCATAAGCCCCCTGATTAGTTACGCTTCACTGCATTTCCGGAAATAGGAAGGTAACCAATAAAAATGAGTTTATTTTAAAGTCTTTGACAACGACTTCCGGCAAAAAAACAAACACACGTGGAGCCGAGCCGTTATATCCAGCTATATATAGTGCGTGATGTCCGATAAGAGTGCGAGTGACAACTGTAGGCTTTGAGAGTTTCCTTCAAAATTCAGTTCGGAAATCTCCCTAAGCAAAGCCACTCTTCATCAGAAAATGTTTTCAAACCTTCGAAACGGAAGGAGTGCTTTGGAGTTGTTTTGAGCGAAATTGTTCGTCAAGTTGGATTTTCCCTGGTGCAAGATAGCTCGAGATTTTCAGATCGTGTTTGCAACCCATGTGGCCGTAAGATTCGAAATTTAGGCCAATTGTACCACTTTGTCAAGAACGCAACTACAACAACGTCTACGCCAGTGAAAACTAGCAAAAGAAACCTTGACACGCCAGATAAAGCTAGTCCACCCTGGGGGAAATCAAAATCTGAACGCGTTCGTTCCCCGATTGACAGGACTCCGTTGAGGGAAGTTCCTCCTCTCATGCGGTCGAAAAAGTCTCTCGCCTTTGAAAACGCAGTGAATACCTCGTCTGCCTTGTTGGTACAGGAAAGCAAGATGCTTAGTCATATGAATGTGGAAGATCTCCCAAACGATGGTTTAAAAATCGTGTTCATGTATCCGTCTGGAAACGTGACTGTGAGAATTCCCAGAGATTCCCGAACAAAAACATTGGTGAAGAACGTTGCTACCAAACAACGGAGAGAAGTGATTAATGCACTTTTAATGCACGAAGAAATTAAGCCTGAACTATATCAGGAAATCTCCTTATATAATTATATGTCGCTCGAGTTTGACGAATACTTGAAATCTGGATGCATATTGGAGGCGCGTAATCCGGACGAGCTCGCTAGTATATCGAACAAAATTTTCATGAAAGAGGTGAGAATTTTCTGTCCCCTCTGGTTTGACTGCGTTCGAGGTGCAAGTGGTTTATCGCAGAATGCTTTCAAAGAGTGCGTCCCAGAGATAAACTCCCTTGCTTTAGCGACACCAATGCTAGCACGCTTAAGAAACGCCAAAGCCTCTGCAGTGCACAACCGAATTTCAACCATTATGTTTCACAGTGGTGTTAAACATGACGACTTGACACGTTTAAATCATTTGGGGGTATGTATGTCTCCAGACTGACAGCTACAGCTGCAGCTTAATCGAACCAATCAGGAACTCCGTTCGTGGGCGAACGGAGTGTGGCAAAATAACAATGACTTCGGGCAGGCGTAATCTTCACTTCCCTACCCCCGCCCCTCTCCCTATTTTTGACTGTCGACCGCCCCCTTGGTACAAATTTTTCCTCTCCTCAGCCTTCCGCTGCCATTAAAATCAAAGATGGCGGCCATAATATTCGTTATGAAATTACTTAGCACTCGCTAGCCTAAATTACGCCTGCTCTGCAGGCTATAATTTTAAGCGAATGCGCTATTTTCATGAACTCGAAATCCCGTGGAAATTTACGAGCGTCGCATATCGAACAGTTGCATGTATTGTTTATCCTTCATTTCTGAGTGCTTTTGTTCTTTTTTTTATATAGCATTTACGTTACCTTGAATTATGAACCGGAATTTAGCCTGAATAGAACTGTTACAGTGACAACATACATTTGTTTCCACTATGTTCGAGCAGAGACTTTTAAGGCGGTTCATACAAAAGTAATACAGTGACAAAACATTTCTTACACCAGATCAAAATTTAATGGAGATTTTTTATCGTCCCGTGTACAGGAAAGGCGATAAAGAGCCTGGAAAGCACTCCAGAGTATGTAGCTGCCATTTTAGTGATGGCAAAAAGTCTAATGGCTCAGAGATGTTTGAACGAGTTTGCAGAAAATATTGATTAAAGCAACCTGATGGTGCATTCATTATTACTCCTCTCTGACCATTACCACATTGAAAACAAAATTACGATGAATGACATTTAACAACAATTTATCGCTCCCTGTTATAAATAAAGTCTCTTCGGAACAATGCAAAATGTTATTTTTAAGACAAGCTACCTTCTAAAAGAGCAGGACTCTAAAATTACCTTTAAAGAAGAACTGATTCATCGACCCGCCATTTTAAATGCTATCTTGTCATCATGCACTTCAATGTTCTTGTTGAATGAGCTGGCTTTTGCTGCGGTTTCCACCAACGAGGTTTTCGCTGTGGCCATTTCGAAATTGACTGTGCGCCTAGAAGAAATTTTTTACAAATCTGATATTATGAAACCAAGTGAGACGGCTTTAAAGGTCGTAAAACTTCTTCGCCCGAGTAACGTTCTCGTCGGCACGTGCAGTGGAGAGTAAATCATGAATAATAACAGAGAGAAAGAGAGAAAATTTGTAATTCAAATAATCATAAAACGTCTCCGATTTGATTGAGGGAGTCGCCGGAAAATTGACATAGCACATCTCTATTAATAAAATACCATCCACAAAACGCTTCATTTACATGTATGATTTTTCCACAGCTTGGAAAAGGTTTTAAGTTCTACTGATTCCGGCGAAGTTATCAGTGAAGCTTTCATAGCGTTTATGTGATGTTACTTACGGTAACTCGAACCCTTCTGCCAAGTTGAACCAAGATCCATTTCCATTCCGGTCATTTTCCAGACGATTTTACACTCCATGGCTCCAACCATGTCTGTCAACGGATTATTTAACAAAAAAAATGTGCAGTAAACCAAAACATTGGTTGTATTTCTTATTATGCGGCCGTTTATTTTTTCCCTGTTTGACATTACAAGGAACAGCGAAGAAGGAGGGGCGGGGGGTTCACCTCCCCCCCCCCCCCCCCCACTTTTTTCCGCGGCAAAAAGTTGAATATTTTCTTTGTTTCGTAACAGTCAAATGGTTCAAATAAATGAATTGAAAACCACGTTTGAGCCGTGGATGATGAAAAATTAATAAATAATCCTCACAGATGAACTGAATCCGAAGAAATTGAGAAGAATTTTTTTATACCTTAAAAACTGAATGATCTGTCCATTATGACTCCCTAGGAGGCTCTTCACTCCTTACTAATTTTAGTTATCTTGCACAGACTTATATGTCTGAGTGTTCAATTGGGCGCAAAATGGCAATCATAAACTGAAAAGGCTCTCACATAGAAAACAGAGTAACAGAAATTTGAATACAGAAGAAAAGGAAATATTCCTCTTGTGTCTTTAGGGTATGTAAGTTTATCTAAACAACAACTCATAAAATGATTAATATCGTGCACTTCTCTTTACATGTTACTTAACAAAAGATACACAAATCTACTTGATGTGAAAGTCAGGGGCACCAACAAACACTCCAGCTACTAAGAACAATCCGTTGGATAATGTTTTAAATGTGATTGTGTGGTAGCCTGAATTCACTTTGCGATCAATCGTGTCGTATCGATTCGATCTAACCCGAATCGAATCGGTTTCAATTGTTTCGTTTTTGTAATTGTTTAGCCATATTGCAGCAATACCACCTTCATGTCTTGTCAAAACTGTCACTGACCGAGTGCGAAACGAATTGTCACCAACAATCCGAGGAACATAGATCTTTAGCTTAAGGACGCTGGAGCGTCTCCGGGAACACCACCCCCCTTGGGAATCAGTGCGAAGTTCTCTAGCGACTCTTTTGACATTCCTTTTTTGTCCGTACAGTTTGAAACATGGCGAAAAGCCAGTTTTCTCTTTAATTTCAAATTTGAGATTAGAGTGGTGAAGCTTCTTAAATACATTCGGCGTTTTCCCCGTCCAACACAATGGCTCTTTTAAGGCTTCGGTTTCCCGCTTTATAAAAAATAAGCTCGGGAGATTGAAGCTTCCGTCATTGCCTCTGACATGATTGATAGAAAGCGGATTTATTCTGGTGTCGTCGTAAGCAATCTCTTGGTAAATGTTTTTTACATATTCAGTCATCATGTAAGCAATCTGAGCATGGGCCATGACGCCAATATGCTTACCATCTGAGCCTGCCATGCTTGAGTGCATTACTTTCCATTGACCTTTCTCTTTCCTACAAATTATTTCTCTCAAATTGAATGATGTAATGTCGTAATGACGGGCAAGTTCTGTTTGGCCAAAGTCTTCGAGGGTAACACAAGATGGATTTTCCACCTTTTTAGTATACGGATTAACTCCGAAATCATGTACTACGTTTATGTAGAAGACCACAGGTGCCGAAAGATATAAAAGGGCTTGTCTCGTCAGTTGTTCCAGTGGTTTCGCCGTTGCTCGTCCTTTATCATTAGCTGACATTTCTATCAACATTATATCGAAGCTCGTGCCTTCAGGAACAAAAGTTCTATAGCAAAATGCGTAGAAAGAGCTCCCCGTGCCTCCAATTGTCAGCGCAGTTACATTCAAAAAGGATTTTGCAAAACTACCAAAGGTTTCGTTCCACCATTTCTGAAATACTTTGAAATACAATCCATCCAGGCTGTTCTCGTCAAGTCCTAGTTTTCCTCCCGCGCTATGAGAGCCTCCGATCACCAACATGCTGATGTTTTCTCCCCGTAACGCTTTCATCAGAACATGTCTGAAGCGATCAGAATTACCAGCTTGAATACTTCTTGATACAAGTGTTTTGTCAGGAGTTATAATGCTAAATTCATCCCGCAGTTTGAATAATTTTTCTAGTTTCGTGACTTGCCGAGGTGTCGTTATGTTAAGCGAAAACTTTGTCATTGTGTGAAGATGATATAAGATGATGAACATGACGACAAGAAAGATGTAGATAACAAGGGTAGACTTTGGCATCTTTTTCAATTGCATACGCCCGGTTCAATCAGCTTTGCTGTAAGGATGAGAGAACGTTTATCTCAATTTATGCAAACATCTTATCGTTAAATATGAATCAAACCATAACATCATAAACAACTTACCGTGTCTGAGTGCGCTTGCGATTATGAGTTCAGAATGAGTCGGTGAAAGGGAAAGAGCTAACAACAGTTTCATCACAGCGTGGAGGGACCGATTTGCATTTCTTGTTTAAAGGATATTTTAATATGAATCGGCTTGAACTAGCGTGACCTTATGCTGTGTGTCCTCTCACGCATATAATATTCTGTTTTGCGTCAAAATAGCGGTATGCGGGTCCACTTGGCGAAGTACTTAAAATTAAAAATATTGATTAAGCAAACAATTGGCGTACTGTTTTAAGAAACTTATTGTGGCTATGGGTTATATTGTTTGTGGTTTCTGACTGTCTTTTGGTTTGCGTTTCATCGCAGAGAAAACACGAAACAAATTTGTCCACGACCGTAAAATAAGTTTGATGAAAACAACTTTGCGTATTAGTAGCTTTCCACTGTTAGTCTTCATTTCATAGCGTGCTATTTTTGTACAGACGTTCCGGAAAATGCGAGAAACTATAGTCATATTGGAATGGAGAGACGA